>NC_090324.1:204159121-204459121 GCF_040869045.1 Eurosta solidaginis
ATTGTGTAAGCCAATAACTAATGGCTAGTGAAAAAGTGGTGTTAGTGAAAAAATAAAAAATGTATGAACGCTCGTTATGCACTTTTTGGTAATTTAACCAAGGACTGTGATCTTTTGTATCACAAAATATTAGATCAGTCAAAACTGATTTGTATATTGCCGCAAGTGAAAAATAAAAATAATTCAATTTTAAAAAATTGAACAAGAAATAAGCCTTTTGGCCACCCAAACAACAACAAGCGTACGTGTTTTGTAGTCAACGTACTTTGAACCACAACAACAACAAAAAACGCAGTTGCAGTGTATCTAGTGGAATTGAGCAAAAGTGATTTTGAACTTGGTAACGATATGTTTTTTTTTGTGTGGAATACAAATTTCCTATAAAATTAAAATAAAATATACCACGTTATTTAACGCTAATTTCAAGTCAATTTAGCTTGAGAAAAAAAAAATTTTGTGATGTGACAGTGAACTTTGAGTAGAAATTGAAATTTGTGGTTATGTTAACCGGTACAGTGCAGTGCTGTACTACCTTGAGCTGTGTCCGGACAATCTTACCGCTGGTGGGGGATTGTTCCAGATAGTCACAAGGTGGAAGTGTACAAACTTTAACTAACTGTCTGTCTTTTGTGGATATAAGTGTGCACGAGAAAGGGCACGAATTAAAAAAAAAATGTTCACTGCTAATATGCACTCAAATGTAAATAAAAAATATACCAATTTCAAATTCACTTACGCGTCACTAAAATCTTCAAACTTATATTTTAACACTTCTGATTTTTATTAAAAAAAAATTCTTTTTTTTTTACATCTATTCCCTATGCACGGAATATATTAACCACGTACCTTGGAATATAGAATTTCGTTGAAGTGAAATCTGGATGTGATGATTGTGTGTTTGTTGTTGTTTGGAGGTTGGATGTTGTATCTTCCTCGAATCTTGTTTGTATCACCGAAATTGTAGTTATCACTTTTTTGTGTGCCAATTGCTGATGATTATTATCACGATTGTAAATAACTGCTTCCTTGATTTAGTGCGAAATTTGAATGGTGCTTCTGATTAATGGCCTAGGGAGTGGAGTGGACTGTAAATATGTGACTGGTTCTCTTTACCGGCGTGGTAAGGACCATGGACAAATGCGTGGTGGCAACGGCGCACACCCACGTATTTGTTAAAGATTAGTTAGGCGAAAAAAAGGGGGAGAAAAATAAAAACACCAAAAAGGTTTCGTATTAATAAAAGGAATTCACAGTGTTTTTTTTATTCAATGTGTATAAATACAACAAGTGTTAAGGAAAATGTTAACAAATGTTGTGAAAAGTTTAAAAATATTAAATATATTTTTGGAAATTGTTAAATATGTTTTTTGGAAATTGGCAACTTACGTGAGCGTGTGATTACGTGTTCCTTTGCTGGCTGCTGGATTAAAAGAGGACGAGACTCTTTGCTACATGAGCCGATGAACCCACGATACAGCTCCTTCGTTGGGTTTCCCGTCAACAAAGTTGCTGTACCGCGGGCTCACAGCGGTATAAATCTTAAGATACATACGTACTACCACTCACACATGCCTGTGTGTATAGTAATCACAAGAATATGCGGGTGGTAGTAACTAAGAAAAATAAACAAAGAAAGTTATGTTACGAGGGGGGGGGGGGGGGGGGAGATATATTTAGGTCTGTGGCCTAAACACATGCCAACGTGCTTATTTTATAATTTGCACATATGAGTAAATGTCATTGTTTCTTTATACCGTTTAAGATCAACGAAGGAATCGTGGCTATAAATACGACATCATCAAGCACGAGTTCTGATCCAACCCTGACTAACATGGTTTGGCACATGGGGCGTGGTCCTGATCCCGAAGCTTCGGAGGAGCTTGCTCGAGTAGAAAGGGAGCGGAGAAGGAGAGTTCGCGCTGTACGCAACGCGCCAGACTGGGATCGGTTCCTTGAAATTGAAAGAGAGGCATTAGACAAAAACGGCGAAAGCTTGATATAGCTAAAGAATTCTAAATGACCAAAAAGAAACTAGTAATAAATTAGACGCACTAATTGCCAAAATTCTTTAAAAAATTGTTTATTATTTACTAGGAGATCCAGTGATATGGGCTATGGGCTTTCTGACTTCGGACACTTTAGCCTTCGAATTTATCCCTGACAGGACGGACTATTGTATGCCGATAACTGCTCCCTGTGCAACCTCCACCCTCGTCATGGTGAATGGGGAAGAGGACTCATCCGGGAAAGGGGACCGGTTTACTTGTTCACGGGCAGGTGGTCGAAAATGGACGGAATGGAAGCAATGGAAAGGATTGTAGACCACGAGGTTAGATCAATGGCTCTCGATAGAATACCACTACATCTAGATCATCATGCATATAGGACAGGCAGATCGGCAGAAACTGTACATTGTATCAGCTGTCCACAGAAATCCAAAGTGCGTTCGAATGCGGAGAGGTTGCACTATGCGCATTTTTGGACATAGAGGGGGTATTCGACAACACGACCCACGAAAGTGTGAATCGGGCACTCGAGAGAAGAGAGATACAAAGTCCAATTGGTATGTGGATAAACGCGCTACTGCGTACGAGGATTGCCAAAACCTCGAGTAGGAACGGTACAGTAGAGATCAAGACAACGAAGGGATATCTACAAGGAGGTGTCCTCTCACCCCTGCTGTGGAGCCTGGGAGTCACGTTCGACTCTAAACTCTTATGGAGGAAGCACGTCGACAACACCATATCAAAGGCCACAAGAGCAATAATGGTTTACAGACGTATTGCAGGAAGATCTTGGGGATGCAGCCCAAAGATCCTAAGATGGATGTACACTACTATAGTTAGACCTATTATAGTGTATGGAATGCGATGCAGTCGCGAGAGGAAGACTTCGGATCCTACAATCACCAAAATTAGAAAGTAGTCACATACACTCTTTGAAGCCGAGAACCATTCTGGATTTTCTCAGAGAACTCAGTTTGGGCGAGGTGTTGTGAAGAGAATGAGGGCACAATAAAACAATAGGTCGCAGTGCTTAACCTAGTAACATATCTATCTATCTACTGCAGCGTTTCCCCCGTTTCCCCTCCTCTCTCCTTTTCCTACCCCTGTACCTTTTCTTCTCCTTTCCCTTCTTTTCCACTCCTCTCCCACACGCAGGCCATCTCCTTCCACGCTCTTCCTCACCGTTCGTATGTCCCTACTCTCCCTCGACTTCTCATTCTTCTTCTCCCTATTTTCATCCTTCTCTCTGTCCTCTTTCCTCCCTTTTACTTGTCACCAACCACCCAACTTTTGGAGAGCATATTTTTATATTCGTCCCATCAATGAGTCCTATTACTCCAGGAAAACCATTCATTTGATAGAAGTCAGCTTTGGTTGCCATAAATTCGGCACTATTTGGAAATTTAATGTAACTTTGCTGAGCTCTATTAATTGCTTTAGTTACTTCCCTTATGACTCGGAAGATTGCGATAGAGCAGACAGTGCATCTTGACCAACTACCCGCTGAAAACTTCCAGTGCTAAAAAAACTCAAAGCACATAAAACTTTCACATGAATGGGAATTTCATGCCGCCTCCTTGTAGTTTGCAAGTATGGCTTTAGTTCGTCAATCAAATTTTTTCAAATGTGCTTCGGAAATCTATATAAATGAATGAAGCTTTCCTCCGATATAATTGTGAAGGGATCTTGTGAGTCCCGCAGTTGACGCTTAGTAACTCTGAGATGATTTCTATATGGAGACGTATATATCATTTCTATTGTACATTTAAATAATAAATGCACTTACCTTTGATATTCTAGATGAGAATTAAAAGAGATCAAAAAGCGAATATTGGCCATTTTCCTATTTTGTTATTGAAAATTTGAAAATATTTACTACTTTTATTACTCACCACAGTACTCACTATTACATTTTCACAACGAGTATTGCAAATAACACGAATCGCCTAACATGAAAAAGTGATGTGATAAAATGAAAAAATAAATTTCACAGCGAGCATGAATTTTTTTCACTTCTTCACTTCATCGAACGTGAATTGACCCCCAGGGGTGACTCTATAATGTGTTTTTACGATATGGGTATCAAATTAAAGGTATTAATGAGAGGTTTAAAAGGGAGTATCTCTTAGTTATATATGTGAAAGCGTTTTCGAGATTTCGACCAAAATGTGTACCAGGGTGACCCAGAACATCATCTGTCGGGTACCGCTAATTTATTTATATATGTAATATCACGAACAGTATTCCTGCCAATATTCCAAGGGCTTTTGATTTCGCCCTGCAGAACTTTTTAATTTTCTTCTACTTAATATGGTAGGTGTCACACACATTTTACAAAGTTTTTTCTAAAGTTATATTTGGCGTCAATAAACCAATCCAATTACCATGTTTCATCCTTTTTTCGTATTTGGTATAGAATTATGGTTTTATTTTTTCATTTTTCGTAATTTTCGATATCAAAAAAGTGGGCGTGGTCGTAGTCGGATTTCGGCCATTTTTTATACCAAGATAAAGGAGTTCAGATAAATACGTGAACTAAGTTTAGTAAAGATATATCGATTTTTGCTCAAGTTATCGTGTTAACGGCCGACCGGAAGGACAGACGGTCGACTGTGTATTAAAACTGGGCGTGGCTTCAACCGATTTCGCCCATTTTAACAGAAAACAGTTATCGTTATAGGGCCTATGCGTCTACCAAGGATTGGTAAATTTTTGTTCGACTTATGGCATTTCAAGTATTCTAGACAAATTAAATGAAAAGGGCTGAGCCAGGCCCATTTTGAAATTTTCTTTTATTTTTGTATTTTGTTGCACCATATCATTTCTGGAGTTGAATGTTGACATAATTTACTTATATGCTGTAAAGATATTCAATTTTTTGTTAAAATTTCACTTTAAATTTTTTTTTTTAAGTGGGCGTGTTCTTCATCCGATGTTGCTAATTTTTATTTAACATATATAGTTATAGTAGTAACGTTCCTGCCAAATTTCACCATGATATCTTCAACGGCTGCCAAATTACAGCTTGCAAAACTTTTAAATTACCTTCTTTTAAAAGTAACAGCTGCCACACCCATTGTCCAAAATTTTACTAATTTTCTATTCTGCGTCATAAGGTCAACCCACCTACCAAGCTTCATCATTTTATCCATCTTTGGTAATGAATTATCGCATTTTTTCGGTTTTTCGATATCGAAATGTGGGCGTGTTATAGTACTATATCGTTCATATTAAATAGCGATCTGAGATGAGTGCCCAGGAAACTACATACCAAATTTCATCAAGATACCTCAAAATTTACTCAAGGTATCGTGTTAACGGACAGACGGGAGAACATGGCTCAATCAAATTTTTTTTTTAATATGGAAGTCTATATCTATCTCTATTCCTTTATACCTGTACAACCAACCGTTATCAAATCAAAGTTAATATAATCTGTGTGAAAAGCACGCTGAGTATAAAAACTTTACTTCCCATTCAACCTAGAACATTTTGCATTCATAAGTACGTACATACATTCGTATTGTACGACCAAACACTGTACCAAGACTGCGTGTGATACGTGCTTACAGTAAAAGCGCTGAAATCATAGTGTACCTATACTTGTACACTATGGCTGAAATCAAACTAAATAAATATTTGATTTTGCATTCGTGCTAGCCACGCGTTCGTGTATACTAACACATTCTCAATTTGGTAATCGTGTATATGTAGTGGTGCCCACCTATGGTACATACGAATGTGCAGATAAACGAAAATTACAGCGTGGCGACTGGGTGACAAAGAAACACGTGTCAAGCTCCAAGGGCGCACCCATTTGGGGATCGGTTTAGACTAAACAGTTTTTTATTTGGCGTTCCCGTTACGCTGTCTGTGGATTGATAACATTCCCAACAGGCATTTCTGTAAATTTTTTTAAAACTAAATCAAAGTAAACTTGCTGTGTTAAACGATATATAAGCGTTTTCAATATTAAATATATTTTAATGTTTTTCAGAAAACATTTTGTAAGCGTTGAGGATAAATGTTTATAAATATTTTAACTGTGAAAGTAAATTGTAAAACACGAAAAATGTCTTTGTCAACTTTTTTCAACTTGGAAAATTTTTTAATTATTTGTATAAACGTTTGTATATGAAAGAGAATGGCTGCATTTAAACCGCTTTGAATTCTCCAAGAATGCGTTAGAATTGCAACTAAACTTGATGTAATATATGAATGAAACTAGGAAATTATATATGTGCACACATGTATTATACGTACAAATTATTGAAATAATTGATTTCTTAACACTTTTTACTTATGTATAAGAAACTTTTGTTAATTGTCTTTAAGATTATTGTAAATCATAGACTGAATAAAGAGTAAAGAAAGAAATAAAAACTATCGTTTAAAAAAAGCATTAGAAATATATTTATAAAAAGCTTTATTTTAGCAAGTTTTTATAAGCTTAAAAGCAAGGAGCCGTTTCGATTATTTGACGCTTATTTCTAAACGACTTATAAACAAAAAATCAAAGTTTTGTAAGCCTAATGTTTTTTGTTTGTTTTTTTTTTTTTTTTTTTTTGAGAAAACTTATTATAAACTTACATTACGTTTATTTTGCTTGTTGGATTGTAATCCAGACGTGTGTGTTCAAAGTCAGCTGTTTGCGCAACGCAAACTCCAAAACGACGCAAAAGCCAAATGTGTACAGGCTTTAAGAAAAACTACCAAATTTATGTGTTATTGTACAATGTACATACATATGTGTTATTGTATACACATACATACTCTTATTAATGTCATTTTTTCTGTTTTTTTGCCTGGCAATTAGAAAACACGACATAACAAAATATATATGTACGTAATATTTAAATTGCTTTTACTCAAATAATGACCAGGAGTTTGTGGAGGGTGTTTTAACCCCCAAAAGCCGCCCCCCCCCCCATCCCCCCCATCCCCTCCCCCGGGTGCGCGCCTGTCAAACTCGCTTCCAAAAAAAAAGCAACTATTTGTATGAATCATTGCTTTTATTCATTTATTTATTAGTCTATAAATTTAAAAATTAATCAGACAAAATATAGTTACGGATTACAGATAAATTACCGGATTATACAAGTAAAATTTATATTATAAAATATGTATTATATTATTAAATCAGTTGTCGGGATGGACTGTGATGCCGACAAACGGGAATTGATTATTAGTGCTATCGGAATGGACGTGATTTCGAGCAGCTGATGTATATGTAACCCACAATAAGTAGGACTGCGGTGTGTGGGACGTTGGAAAAGACGTGACTCCAAGCAACCCGCGCATAATTACTGGAGCTGGTGATAAGAGTGGGAGGTTGGAAAGGGCGTGATTCCAAGCCATCCACACAAATCCGTGCGTATTTTAGGTAGCCAGTAGATATTTTTTTATTGCGTGGAGTGAGTCACACGTATCAATGTTTTTGTAGTGCTTGTTGAAATCAGTACACAGACAATGAAGAGGTTTATGCATTTCAAAATTCGACCTGCATGTGCTTATGTGAAGCAGTTGAAAATGTCCAAATGGTCTAAAGGGAATATTAATTAAAATTTCATCAAGCATAAATGGGCTATTTACCATCCCTCTAATAAGTTTTACTAAAAATAACACACCTAACATCTCCCTACTTCTCCGTAACGCAGGGAGCTGAATCACTTTTAAACGACCGGAGTAGGGAGGAAGAATCCTTGAGGGGTCCCACGGTAAGTCCCTTAGCGCAAAAATCAGGAATTGCTTCTGAAATTACTCTAATTTGTCGCAGTTTTCCTGTAACGAGGGTCCCAGATTATCGAAACGTATTACAGTATTGGCCTCACCAAATATATGAAAAGAGTTTTAGTAATATATGGATCATCGAATACTTTAGAACATCGTTTGACGAACGCCAAAGTCCCCTTGGCTCTGTTCACGCAACCTTCTACGTGCAATTTAAAATCAAGTTTTTTGAAGCTAATGACTTGGTTAATTGTATAATCATCAATCGTATACTCGTAGGTATGGTAGGATTTCCTTGTGAAGCACATGAACTTGCACGCCGGCAGGTTTAGTTACATTATATTTACACTACACCATTCAACTAGGCTATTCAGATCCAATTGGACCAAGGTGGCCGCCTTGAAGAACACCAGAAGTAACATCAATATATTCTGATCCACATTTATTAAAAACAACAGTCTGCTTTCTATTCATCAAGAATGAAGATATCCAAGATAGAAACAAAGGCGGGAAGCCAAATCGATCGATTTTGAGCAGAAGAAGTGAATGGGAAACTCTATCGAAGGCTTTACTAAAATCAGTAAAAATTACCTCAATTTCGCTGTTAACCTTAGCACATGAGTTGTGAACTCAAGCAAGTTAGACGTAGATTTACCCATGCAAAAACCATGTTGAGACATGTCGATGGTTGATGATACCCTATGAGCGATGTAGTTGCTTTGTGACGATCGATTCAAAGAAAGCACTAAGCTTTGCTATTCCTCGGTATACTGAACAAATTCTGAATTAAGCGAGGACAGTTTGAATGGATAGTTCAATGACAGGGAGACATAGGCAGTGGATTAATTAGATTTAAAGAAGGTGGCAAACATATTGGCAATTTCATTGTCATCATTAGAACTTAGAGCGTTAAACTTCATTACGGTTGGAAATCTCTTGATTTTTCTTTTCGATTTGATGAACGAATAAAACGACTTGGAATTAGGGGAAATTTTTTGCTTAATCCTTTTTAAGTAATCCGCATAACATCTTCTCTGAAGCCTGTTGTACTTGTGGCGTAGAATGGAATATGCCGCATAGTCACTTTTTGATCCGAATACTTTGAATCTCTTAAAAGACCGCCTTTTTTCCAAGTAGAAGATGTAGTTACTGAAAAGGTATTAGATATTGCTACGCATTTGTGAAATATTGCATATAAAGCGTTGTTAAAGTGTGTGCAAATCTTTTCAACATCTCCATCATATTTAAGAATTGTTGTTCTGTGTTTTTTTTTTTTTTTGTTTGTGTTTTTAATTGAGTGCTAAACGACTTTTATATCACAACATATAAATTAAAAAAAAAAATTATGTTTTTATTCAATACATATGTTTCGACATGCGCGTAGTGTCATCATCAGTTGTAGTTTTCAACTAAATATGGTCATAGGAGACAATCATAAAGAATCTAACAAAAACGAAGTCGATCATTAAAAAGTTAATATAATACAAACACGATGCACATAAAAATCAAATACAATTGAATAAGAAATACAGAAAAAGAGTAAACAATAAATGACTTGGTAAGTATACCAACAATAAACAGAAACAAACGAAGTTTACTGAACATCTGAGAACAAACTTGAATACAGTGGGCCAGTATCGCGATTTACGCGAACATTTTTATTTACGTAGATGTGAAGGGATTCTAAAATGTTTAATCTGTTCACACTGGATTCTGATTTTATGATTTGGCAGTCGCTTTCACTTATCGAGTGTTCATTCGATAGGGCATGTTCGGCAATTCCACTTCTAGGATCGATATTTTCAATATATTTTAAGTGTTCTTTTAACCTGATGCTTACAGAGCGGGTCGATTGGCCAATGTATTTTGCGCCGCATTCTTCTCCGTCCTTGTTTTTCTGTGAACAGGTGATGGAGTATAACCCCGGTTTTTCTAGGCGTTCACATTTGTCCTTTGTGGATTTTAAGAGGGAAGTTTTTGGAGCCAATCTTATATTTCCATGCTTGAACACTTTTTTCAAGTCGCTGAAATAACGAGGATCGTGCTAAACCAAGTTTTAGTGTCTTTCACGCCCACCGTGTCAAAAAAAGAGCTTCTCTCCATTCGCTCGTTTTTGTTCTGGTGTATTTTTATCAGCTGATCGATAATGCTACAGCAGTACCCATTGTTTTCTGCGATGTTCATTATTTTTATCTTTTCTTTATCATACGCAGCTCTGCTTAGAGAAACATTCACTAGGCGATGAGCCATAGAATTAAAGGCGGCTAATTTATGGGAATGATGATGGTTCGACTCAATCGGGATAAACCTCTCAGTTGATGTCGGCTTTCGATAAATATCAAATTCGATAACTCCATCCTCATTATGCTTAAGTTTAAGATCCAAAAATGGTAACTCGTTGTTGATTTCGTTTTTGCATGTGAACTGAATACTGTCGTTATATGAATCGAAAAAATTCAGCGTTTTTGCAATTTTGTCTCTCTCAATAATAACATGTGTTGATGACATATCGACAGTAGAAACGTGGGATAAGCAAGCTTTGAGTTAACTTTTCTTCGATTGTATTCACGAACGATTACAAAGAAAAGGCCTTATACTTAAACCCATTGGCAAACCATCAGTTTGTTCGTAGAAATCGCCTCTAAACTGAAAAAAGGATTGATTTACACATAAGAAGGTTAAATCAAATAGAGCAGTTGCGATACGCGGATTGATTTGATTGAGCCAGATGCTTAGCGAATCTAAAGCACCACTTCTCGGTACATTTGAAAAATACGAAGTTATATCAAACGACGCAAAGCAATCATTGGGATTTAACTTAACATTTTTAATCTTGTCTATTAATTCAAGGCAATTTTTGACTGAAAATTTATCGAAACTTTTAAGTTCCCTGAAATAGCTGCTCAACCATGAGGCAATATTTGCAATGGGCGAAGTATATCCGGCGATAATAGGGCGGATTTTATTGCCCGGCTTATGAGTTTTGTATAATCCATACAAACATGGTACCCGTACAAAAGATTTATGCATTTTTATTGCCCGAACAAGTCAGTGTACTTTTTCCGATATTCAGCTACTTGTCTTTTCAACTTTGGGAGAGGACTTTTCACTTTAGTGTAATTTCCCTTGTCAATTAGAGCATTCATACCGTTGTTGTAGTCTTCTTCATTTAATACAACTACACAGTTTCCCTTATCAGATTTCGTTCTGTACACATTTTTCTCATTTAGAGATTTTATCGAGCGATACAAACCGGTTGAATTATTGGGCTTATTTGAACAATATTTCGAAGTTAACACTTTTTTACATCATACAGCACATTTTCGGCTACTTGGGAATCAATTTTTCTTAGGGCTAACTCCGAATCGACGATAATATCCTGCATTTGTGAGCATTTTTGTGGTAACGCGAAGTTTAGGCCTTTCTTTAGAAGATATATTTCATTCTCTGCTAAAATTACATCGGATTTATTAATAATTAAATCAGGGATAAATTTACTCTTTGAGATCTTTGGTGGTTTTACTTTTCTTAACCTTCTCAACTTTATTCTCTTTTTTTGGATTAGCTGTCCATACTGGGGCGGATTAAAGATTTACGAGGCCCGGGAAATGAATATGGGGCCCACTTAAGGGGAGCAAAATATGATCATTTTATTAAATAAACAAAAACAGTTATAATTATTTTTATAATTTATTTTCACAAATATTTTTTCTTTGGTACTTATATATTAAAAACTATAAATCTTCTGCATCTCCTCGAATGAAAACAAATTCCTCAAGCGCTTCTGAGTGGTGTTATTGTCTGCCCGTTTCTTCTTTGGTTTTAAAGTTACAGTCCTTTTTGTTGGCTTTGTTTTCGAGGCTGGAGTAAGGGGTTAATTGTTGTTTCCGGCGTTCTTCCTTTGGCCGCTCACGGTGAAGCAGCGTGTGGTGAGCGAGGCCACATCGGCGGCAGCTATCGGGAGAGCTGCATGCGCCCGTAACATGGGATGTTGCCAAACAATTTATACAATATTTGTGAGCCCGAACCCACTCATACCGTTCGTCCGGGGTTATAGCCATAAACGCATGGCAGCAGCGCAACGAATGCCTTTGGCAACACATCCGGCAGGAGCTGAAGTTTCCATAACCTGGCCTGAAAAGAGGAGTCACAAAATAAATGGGGTCAAGTGAGTATGGGTGTAGAGAGTGGGCTGTGATATGAATCCCTAGAGTTGACACGGTTTGGAAAGATATATAGGGTGAGGGTGAAGAATTTATTCTGCTAGGGGAAAAACACACACTTTTGCTATGGGGCGTTTTTATATTCCGTCTTGAGTCCGGACATCTACTACTCGAACCTTTTTATTCCGAGCCAGGGTGGAGTCGAATGATGCATCCAAGTTGCCATTCATTGGGCGGAAGAAGGTCATCCTTGACGACGACTAGATCACCTTCTCTGACGTTTGTCTACTCAGTCTTCCATTTGGTCCGCTTATGGAATTCTTTGAGATATTAATTTTTCCAACACGTACTAAACTGATGATGTAGGACTTGCAGTTTCTGCCATTTGTTTGTGAGTGACAGATTTTCAGATTTGGGTTCAGGTAGGGAGAGTAACGGAGCGCCACGGAGGAAATGTCCAGGAGTCAGGGCGAGTAGATCATTCGGATCTTGAGACATCGGAGTTAGAGGCCTAGGATTAAGGACTGCTTCAATTCTAGTAAGGAGTGTGGTGAATTCCTCAAACGTAAACTTATGGTTTCCTGCCACCTTGAGCAAATGGGTTTTAAAACTTTTGACGGCTGCCTCCCATAATCCGACCATGTGTGGAGCGTACGGCGGTATGAACTGCCATGACAATCCGTGAGTAGCATATTTGATGAAAGAGGTGAGTTCCTTCTGAATGGCACGACTGGCCACGATGAATTTTTTTTCCATTATCCGACATTACTTTATGAGGGAGTCCACGACGACTAACAAAACGAGCGAATGCCGCTTTAAAAGCGACGGTGGTGAAATCTGAGCATACTTCTAGATGTACTGCTTTGGTCGAGAAGCAGACAAATACACAGACGTAGGCCTTTGCGTAACATGCTTTCCGAAGAGTAGAGATTTTAACCGAGAAGAGTCCCGCAAAGTCAACGCCGGTGGTATGAAAGGGGAGAGAATAGGTGGCTCTTTCGGCACGTAGTGCGGCCATTATTTGAGATTTGGCCTATTGCTTGTAGATAGTGCATCTTTTACAGTGGAATATGCACTTCTTCACCTTATGTTTAAGCCGAGGGATGTAATACTCCTGTTGTATCATGCGTGTCATCAATTGCTTTTCTGCATGCAACAAGGTGGAGGGGTATAATCTAAAACTAAGGAGCAGAACCTCGAGCTTTCGGGAATGGTGATAGGGTAGCACTCATTGTCGCTCAAGTCAGCATTTGCGAGTCGACCGTTCACTACCATTACGCCTGATTCGTCGAGCATAGGGTTTAAGGGTGATAAAGGACACTTTTTACTCATGGGTTTTCTGGACTGTAGATCAGCGATGACTTCAGGGTAATATTTTTGTTGTGTTATCCGTATCAGACGGACTTTTGCTTGCTAAACTTCCTCATGAGTTAGGGCGACCGTTTTGGGGATATCGAGCCTTCTCGTGCGACTAATAAACCGGCACATATACGCAACGACTCGTAGAGCTCTTGCGAAGGAAGAAAAGCGGTCCAGCAGATCAGGGGTTTCTACTGCATGAAATGCTTGAGAACGCTTTTGTTCCGGTGGTGTGGTACTTGGGGTCTCTGTTTTGGGCCAGAATGTGGAAGCTTTCGACAGCCACGTTGGGCCTTTCCACCATTGAGAGCAATTGGCGAGATCTAGCGGTTTGCATCCTCGCGTTCTAAGATCTGCCGGGTTATCTCCGCTGGGTACATGACGCCAAGAAGCGTTACTCACGTTCTGGAGAATTTGGGAGGTCCGATTTGCTACATAGGTCTACCAAGTGTGGGTTGGTTTTTCAACCACGCTAATACGATGGCGGAGTCTGACCAGAGAAAAAGCTTATGCGGTGTCAAATTTAAACGTTTGAAGGACAATGAATTGAGGGCATGCACCTGGAACGTCCGCTCCCTGAATGGGATTGGTGCAGATGCCCGGCTGGTTGATGTCCTCGTCAAAGCAAAATGCTGATTGACTTTCCCTGTGCTCGAAACATGGTCATATCCAGCACGAGGTTCATGCATAAAAAGATACATCAAGCTACATGTCTGTCTCCTGATCGAAATACTCGCAATCAGATTGATCACGTTGTGATAGACGGACGGCATGCCTCCAGTGTTTTAGATGTGCGCACGATCCGAGGACCTAACATCGACTCGGACCATTATCTCGTTGCAGCCAAAATACGCACCCGCCTCAACGCGGCTAAACCCAAGGAACACAGGAAAGCTAGACGTCGAAAAGCTTCAATCACAACAGACTGCCAATGATTTCGCAACTCGACTCTCACACCTGCTCTCTGAGAGCACAACTCATCCTGAAGGAATACAGGAGCAGTGGGAGCATATCTCCAAAGCACTTCGTACTGCCGCCGAGGAAAAAATTGGTTACCGGCGGCCACGAAAAAACAACTGGTATGATGAAGAATGCCGCGTTGCAACCGAAAGAAAAGACGCTGCCTACAGGGCTACGTTAAAAGCGAGCGCGACAACAGGAGTGTGTGAACGCTATCGCGAGTTGAAAAGGGAAGCGAGACGCCTTTTCAGGAAGAAAAAAGCAGAAGCAGAAAGGCGTGAGTGCGAGCAGCTTGAGCTGCTAGCCACCAGGAATAACGCCCGAAAATTCTACCAAAAAATATGGCGAAAGACGGAAGGTTTTAAGACCGGGGCAAACTCCTGTAGGAATGAAAACGGCGACCTTGTAACTGATGTCCCGAAAGTGCTTAGATTATGGAGGGAATATTTCTCTGCTCTCCTAAATGGAGGCAGCAATTTACCGCGCAGAGATGAAGAACCCGATTCCGCAATCGATGATGATGGAATATATGCCCCCCCGCCCGATTATGACGAAGTTAGAATAGCAATAACAAGATTGAAAAACAACAAGGCCTTGGGCGCTGATGGATTGCCTGCGGAGCTATTCAAGTTCGGCGGCGAGGAGTTGGTAAGGCGCATGCAGCAGCTTCTTAGCAAAATATGGGCGGACGAAAGCATGCCCGACGGTTGGAATCTAAGTGTTCTTTGCCCAGTCCACAAGAAGGGGGATACTGCAAAATGCACCAACTATCGTGGAATCAGCCTTCTTAATATCGCATATAAGGTCCTTTCAAGTGTATTGTGCGAAAGATTGAAGTCCACCGTGAACCGGCTGATTGGACCTTATCAGTGCGGCTTCAGACCTGGTAAATCTACCATCGACCAGATTTTCACAATGCGCCAAATCTTGGAAAAAACCCGTGAAAAGAGAATCGACACACATCACCTCTTCGTCGACTTTAAAGCCGCCTTCGACAGCATGAAAAGGAGATGCCTATATGCCGCTATGTCTGAATTTGGTTTCCCCGCAAAACTTATACGGCTGTGCAAAATGACGTTGAGCAACACCATCAGCTCAGTCAGAATTGGGAAGGACCTCTCCGAGCCGTTCGAAACTAAACGAGGTTTCAGACAGGGTGACCCTCTATCGTGCGATTTCTTTAATTTGATGCTGGAGAAAATTATACTAGCTGCAGAACTTAACCGCACTGGAACAATATACTATAAAAGCGTGCAATTACTGGCATATGCTGATGGCATTGATATCATCGGCCTAAACACCCGCGCTGTTAGTTCTGCTTACTCCAAACTGGAAAAAGAAGCGGTAAAGATGGGTTTGATGGTGAATGAGGACAAAACGAAGTACCCGCTGTCATCGAGCAAAGAGTCAGCGCATATGCGCCTTGGCAACCACGCTACTGTTGGCAGCCATAATTTCGAAATAGTAAAATACTTCGTTTATTTGGGAACCAGCATCAACACTAGCAACAACATCAGCACTGAAATCCAGCGAAGAATCAATCTTGCCAATAAATGCTACTTTGGACTAGGTAGGCAATTGAAAAGAAAAGTCATCTCTCGGCGAACGAAAATCATACTCTACAAGTCACTTATCGTACCCGTCCTGCTATATGGGGCAGAAGCATGGACCATGACAACAGCAGATGAAGCGGCTTTGGGAGTGTTCGAGAGAAAAGTTCTTCGAAAGATTTATGGACCTCTACGCGTTGGTGATGGCGAGTACCAAAGAAGATTTAATGATGAGCTGTACGAGCTATACGCAGACATCAACATAGTCCAGCGAATTAAAATGCAGCGGCTGCGCTGGCTAGGCCATGTTATACGAATGAAAGATGATGCTCCGTCCAAGAAAGTGTTTCTATCGGAACCCGCCTATGGAAGCAGAGGTAGAGGGCGGCCCCCACTCCGTTGGATGGACCAGGTGGAAAACGATTTAAACTCCCTTGGTGTGGCCAATTGGCGCCGGTTGGCGGAGCGACTGGCGCGCCTTGTTGGATGTAGAATTTAAGCGAGAGCGTATTTGTTTTACTAATTTAGTTAGTAGTACCGCTCCATAAAGTTCTAGACGGAACAGACTCACTGTTTTTAAAGGAACGACTTTGCTTTTTGCAGCGAGAAGATGGGAGGAGAAAGTGGTGTCGATATTTTGTACTCGCAAATAAACACAAGCACAGAATGCTTTCTCTGCGGCATCTGAGAATCCGTGCAGTTGATAGGGTTGGGTGGGAGAGAACTCGACCCATCTGGGTATTTGTATTATGGCAGAGAAGTTTTCGCGAAAGCTGATCCATTTATGAAAGGCGTTGGGTTTGACCTCTTCATCCCAGTCGGTTCCCACTAGCCAGAGCTCTTGAAGGAGAGTTTTAGCCATTATCATAATTGGCGATAGCCACCCTGCCGGGTCAAACAATTTCGCGACTGCCGACAATATTTGTCGCTTAGTTTTTGAGTTGTCTGCAGGGATGGGGTAGTACGAGTACGAAAAAGGGTCAGTTATAGCATTCCATTTTATGCCGAGAGTCTTAGTTGAGTTTGCGTCGTGAAACTTGAGAAAATCGTCATCAAGGAGATCAGATTTAGGGATTGATTTCAATATTTCTGGGTGATTTGCCGTTATTTTCTTAAGTGGAAAACCGGCTGATTTTAATGCTTCGATAACCTGCCGAAGCGAGTCTATAGTGGACTGTATTGTGTGTTCGCCGGAGAGTATATCGTCTACGTATGTATCTCGTAGCAATACATCGTGGGCGAGTGGGTGGGTGGGTTTTGTGTCTTCTGCGAGTTGATGCAGAGTGCGTATAGTCAGATATGGGGCACATTTGACGCCAAACGTCACTGTCTTTAATTTAAAATCTTCCATTGGCATATGTGGAGTTTTTCGAAACACAATCCTTTGGAAATTTTGATCCTCTGCGTGAACGAGTATTTGGCGATACATCTTTTCGATGTCGTCGTTAAATACATACCCAAAGAATCGCCATTTGAGTAGCACGAGCATTAAATAGTTTTGGAGGACGGGGCCTGTGTGCAACACATCGTTTATCGAGTTGCCAGAGTGGGTAGTTCTAGACGCGTTGAAAACAACGCGTACATTTGTTGTTTTGCTGTCGGGTTTTAAGACAGCGTCGTGGGGGAGGTAGAACGACGAATACTTCCTGTTCTCGATGACTTCGCGTGATGAAGTTGCCTCCGTGTGGCCCATGGTGAGGTATTCCTCCAAGATTTCTGAGTATTTTTCCCTTAATTCTGGTCTTTTTCCAAGGATCGCTCGCCACTGATGTATTGCTGCTGTGCTGCATTTCTTGAGTGTCCAAGGGCAGGGGTACTGGGGAATTCCTTTTTAAATGCAAAATTAGTCCTCTTCCGAAAGGGCTTGCGTGTCAGGTATTTCTTCCTGTTTGCCAGAACTTCCGAAATAATACACTAAGGTTGTCGTCTGGATTTGCAATAACTTGGGTGGAGAACTTGTTCTGTAATGGGCCCGCTGAGTATCCACCCAAATATTGTATTTTGGGTTAACAACAAACCACTTATATTAGCGTGTAGTCCTTGGAGTATTATTTGCGGTGTGAGATCGCTGCCTATAACCATGTCGATTTTCGACGGGTTAAAGCAGTTAGAGTGCGCGAGCGGCGATGTGGCAATTTCCTGTAATTCTATTTTCGACACCTTAATGCTGGGTAAGAAATGGGTAAGTTTAGGCAATAATATCGCTTGGGTGTTTATTTTTGTTTTGAGATCCGACGAGCAGAGTGTTATCTCGCAGATCTGGTTGGAGTTTTGAACTACCGATCCGCCCATTCCCGAGATCTTATAATGGGTTTTCTTGGTTGGTAGTTTCAAGAGCTTCTGGATTCGAGACGCTACAAATGTCTTTTCCGAACCCTGATCTATTAGTGCACGGATCTTGTGGTGTTCGCCATGTGCTTTCACCGTCACTAAAGCTGTAGGGAAAAGAGTTGTTTCGCTACTACTCGCGAAGTGAGTTGAAGTTGAGTTAAACTTAAAAGGGTTTTAAGTGGCTTGGGTTTGGCTGGCCTCTTTTGAGGTTGATGCCCTATTAGTGTCTTCAGCTGGAGGTGGTAGCCTTTGAGGGGTTGTGTGCGCCCTGTTTCTCTGCTGCCTGGGTCCGCTGTTTTGATGGGATTTTCCTTGGAAGTGGTGTAGCGAGTGATGTCGTTTTTGGCAATACACGCATGTGAAATTGCTACCACAGTCTCTTTCCAAGTGAGAGTAAGCTAAACAATTTGTGCAATAATTGTTTTCTTTTACGAATTTGTTCCGCTCTTGGGTTGAGGGATCTCTTAATTTTATACAACTCCTTAATGAGTGATTCAGATTGCAGAGTTTGCATGAGGGTTGCCTCTTTGAATCCACATGGAATGTTTGGGTCTTATTCCTGAAATTCGACTTGTTTTGCGGCGTCGAAGATCTTTGGTTGAATCTAGAGTTAGAGTTTCCGGGTTTACTGGGTCTATATGTGCCGTTCCACCACTTCGTACCTAGTCGTGAGAAATTTGTCCATCTCCGACCAAAGTGGTAGCTCCAGAGAGTCGACTGATTGCTCCCAAAGTGCTAGGGTTTCATCAGGTAGTTTTGATGAGCATAAGAATACGAGGATGGGGTCCCAGACATCGCTCGCATTTAGGGTCGAGATAGAGTTATGGTTTGAATTTCTTGAATTTTTTCACCATTTTCAGAATAAACTGTGGGCATATTAAATAGGGTTTTTAATTGATTGTCTACGAGAATTCTACGATTCTCGTAGCGGGACTTGAGTGCTTTCCAGGCCAAGTTAGTATTTCTTAATAATAAGGGCTGCTTTTCCCCGGGTTTTTGTCGTCAGGTCTGGGCCTGAGAAAATTTAGGGTGATTTATGTAGACCGCAGTAAACATATCCCGGAAGGACGGCCAGTCTTCATATCCACCATAGAATATTTCGGTGTCACATGCGGGGACTTTTAGACAGGGTTGATGCTGAGAGGGGGTATGTGTTTGTTGTATGGGGTTTACTGTTTGTTGATTAGGCTGGTGGGTGCTCATCAACTCGTTGATCCTGAGCTTTGTGTGCATCGCTGTATCGAGAGTGTCGTCGTATGTCTCCTCGCATGCCGTCCTTGATTTTTCCTCAGGTGTACCGCTTCGTATGCAGCTTCTACCGCGTCTACAAGTTTGTTGAGTTCCTCCAATTACGTCTTGAGACTGCTTTCAGAGTGATCCGTCTCCGCTATCCTCCACCACTTTCCGCAGAATTTTTCTAACTTATTGATTGCGAAGATGAATTTTTTCTCGATCCCGCTGTATTCCTCATCATCGGACTGGGATTTTCACCGGGCATTTCCCGCCGGTGCCGCTAGGGTTTTGGGTTTTTCCTGCCTGTCCGTCATTTTAAAATTTGGGTGTAAAAATTCTTAAGATTGTACCAGTTTTAGCCCACTGCACATTTACATGTATAAAAATATACTTATACATACATCCCAACAAGCAACGTTTTTAAAAATAATTTAAAGTGAATTAGCTTGAACAAACGATATATAAACGTTTTCAAAATTTTACTTATTATTAGATTTGTTTTCAATTTATGCCATTCGTGGCGCCTACACATATTTTGTAACTGTTAATTCTGTGCATGAGAAATTCGAGTTGTCAGCTGGTATTATTTGCTTTTTTATCGCTTCTTGGTCACTAAGGGCTCATTTACATACATATATATGCGCACTCAGCACAAATCGGTAATGCTATTCGGCGGAGTTCTTAAAACAATAAAAAATTTATAATACTAATGGAAAACAAAAGCTTACTTTTTCATTTTGATAGCCTAATGTACAACATTGATAGAAGCAAGACGGCTTGTTGAAATATACATATTAGGGCGGGTCGATTTGTGGGGAGGCAAAAAAATGGCCCATTCCTCTGTGAAAATCATATTCTAGGGATCAAAATAAGAAACTTTGCCAAAGGAACCATACCTCTAAAACGAATTCTGATGTCCGATCATAACCAAGCCCACTTTTTCGATATCGAAAATTTAGAAAAACCGAAAAAGTGCGATAATTCATTACTAAAGACGGATAAAGCGAAGAAACTTGGTAGTTGAGTTGATCTTATGACGAAGAATAGAAATTTAGTAAAATTTTGGACAATGGGCGTGGCACCGCCCACTTTTAAAATTTTGCAAGCTGTAATTTAGCAGTCGTTGAAGATATCATGATGAAATTTGGCAGAAACGTTACTCCTATTACTATATGTATGCTTAATAAAAATTAGCAAAATCTGAGAACGACCACGCCCACTTAAAAAAAAAAATTTGTTTTAAGTCAAATTTTAACAAAAAATTTAGTATCTTTACAGTATATAAGTAAATTATGTCAACATTCAACTCCAGTAATGATATGGTGCAAGAAAATACAAAAATAAAAGAAAATTTCAAAATGGGCGTGGCTCCGCTCTTTTTTATTTAATTTGTCTAGGATACTTTTAATGCCATAAGTCGAACAAAAATTTACCAATCGTTGTGAAATTTGGTAGGGGCTTAGATTCTAGGACGATAACTTATTTCTGTGAAAAAGGGCGAAATCAGTTCAAGCAACGCCCAGTTTTTATACACAGTCGACCGTCTGTCCTACCGCTCGGCCGTTGACACGATAACTTGACCAAAAATCGATATATCTTTACTAAACTCAGTTCACGTACTTATCTGAAATTGCCGAAATCCGACTATGACCACGCCCATTTTTTCGATATCGAAATTTACGAAAAATAAGAAAAATGCCATAATTCTATACCAAATACGAAAAAAGGGATGAAACATGGTAATCGGTTTGGTTTATTGACGCCAAATATGACTTTAGAAAAAAACTTTGTAAAATAGGTGTGACACCTATCATATTAAGTAGAGGAAAATGAAAAAGTTCTGCAGGGCGAAATGAAAACCCATGAAATCTTGGCAGAAATTCTGTTCGTGGTATTACATATATAAACAAATTAGCGGTATCCAACAGATGATGTTCTGGGTCACCCTGGTCCACATTTTGGTCGATATCTGGAAAACCCCTTCACATATACAACTACCACCACTGCCTTTTAAAACCCTCATTAATACCTTTAAATTGTATACCCATACCGTACAAACAAAGTCTAGAGTCACCTCTGGTCCACCTTTATCGCGATATCTCGAAAAGGCGTCGACCTATAGAACTATGGCCTACTCGCTTTTAAAATATTCATTAACATCTTTCGTTTGATACCCATATTGTACAAACGCATTCTAGAGTCACCCCTGGTCCACCTTTACGGCCATATCTCGAAAAAGCGACCACCTATACATCTACCACCACTCCCTTTTAAAACCGTCATTAATACCTTAAATTTGATACCTATATCGTACAAACACATTCTAGGGTCACCCCTGGTCCACCTTTATGGAGATATCTCGAAAAGGCGAACACCTATAGAACTAAAGCCCACTTCCTTTTAAAATACTTATTAACCCCTTTCATTTGACACCCGTATCATACAAACAAATTCTAGGGTCACCCCCGATGCACCTTTATGGCGATATCTCAACACGGCATCCACCTATGGAACTAAGGATCACTCCCTTTTAAAATACTCATTAACACCTTTCATTTGATACCCATATCGTACAAACAAATTCTAGAGTGAACCCTGATTCACCTTTATGTGCGATATCTCGAAAAGGCGTCACCCTATAGAACTAAGCCCACGCCTTTTAAAATTCTCATTAACATCTTTCATTTGATACCCATATCGTACAATCAAATTCTAGAGTCAGCCCTGGTCCACCTTTATGGCGATATCCCTAAATGGCGTCCACCTATAGAACTATGGCCCACTCCCTCATAAAATACTCTTTAATACCTTTCATTTGATACACATGTCATACAAACACATTCCAGGATTACCCTCGGTTCATTTTCCTACATGGTTATTTTCCCTTATGTTGTCACCATAGCTCTCAACTGAGTCTGCAGTGTTCCGTTACACCCAAGCTTAACCTTCCTTACTTGTTTTGTTTAACTTGTATTTTTCCAATGTGCCTTTTGTACATTTACCCCAAGGTAGGTAGGTTGAACTGGCCGGTCCATGAGGACCTCACATAGATTGATTGAGTCCGTAGTGTTACCAGAAGTTTGTTTTAACGACCAAACTGAAAAACCCTATCAAAAACCAGGACCTATGTTATAAAATAACTCCGTCCTCTTGGCAAATACTAGAAGCTTCCTAGGACTTAAGCCACTTGCTGCTTCTAGATCTGACAGCAGTATCACTCCTAATAGCTGAAGTCTTAGCCTGGCAAGTGCAGGGCACGAGCACAGAACGTGCTTGATCGTTTCCTCCTCCAACCCGCACTTCCTACACCTGCTATCACTGACCAAGCCTAATTTAAAGGCATGTGACGCCAGAAGGCAGTGTCCAGTCAGAATACCCGTCATGAGTCTACAGTCCTCTCTTTTTAATGATAGAAGCAACTGTGTTAGTCTAAGGTTGTAAGACCTACACATAATCTTCGACACTTTACAGCCCCGCGCTTGAACCCACGCCTTTTCTGCTTGGTCGATCATGTGCACCTCTCGCCTTCGCTTAATCTCGCCCAATCTAATTGGGACGTCTACGGAGCAAGCTTCAAGGGATGCGCCCTTTTTAGCTAATTCGTCCGCTTTTTCATTCCCATCTATTCCCATATGCCCTGGGACCCAATATAGATGTATGCTTCTCCCTGTCCCGATTCTCTCCAGAGACTGCTTACACTCTAACACGCATTTAGATGCTGTGCTATGCGAGATTATTGCCTTAATTGCTGCTTGACTGTCAATATAAAAGTTAACACGGTTGCAGCTTAAGCTATTCTCTTCCAGGGTTTCTACTGCTTTGGTTACGGCTAATATTTCCGCTTGGAAAACGCTACAGTAATCCGGCAGCCTGTAGGATCTGCTTAATTCCGGATCAGCGCAGTATACCGCAGACCCTACTCCTTCCACTATTTTGGAACGATCGGTGTACACATGTATCGCCTCGTCCGCCATTTGCGCACCCTTGCGCCAACCGTCCACCTCTATTGTGGCCTTAAGATCTCCCTCAAAGTGCAGGTAGGGAATCATGTAGTCTGTTCGTCTTGTGACTGAGGACGCTATACTACTATGGCCATATGGTCGGCGCTCAAGCTGCCCCGAAGCATCGAGCCTGGTTGCGGTCGTTAACGCTTTGTTCTTTGCTACCAGGTCTACAGGTGGAATGTGCAGAATGGCATACAGTGCAGCCGTCGGGGTTGTTTTCAGGGCTCCCGTAATGCAAAGCAACGATAGTCTGCATACCCCCTCTAATTTTTTGAGGTATGTTGTTTTTTGTGTGGCTTTCCACCAAACAAGAACTCCATAGTATAGAATAGGGCTTACAATCGCTGTAAAAACCCAATGAGAAAGAGAGGGCGATAGGCCCCACGTACACCCCAGCATTCTTTTACATGCATAGAGTGCCGTTGAGGCCTTCTTGACCCTCTCCTCCACGTTGAGCTTCCATGACAGCTTACTGTCTAGGATGACTCCTAGATATTTTGTGCAAGGTTTCTCCTGTAAGGTCACCGCTCCTAACTTAGGCCTGGTCAAATTTGGGACCTTGTACCTCTTTGTAAACAAGACCATATCCGTCTTCTCCGCATTGACTTTCAGCCCGACATTAGATGCCCAGGTATGAATATCCCGAAGCGCCCGATCCATCAAAGAACTAATCGTTGGAAGGCATTTTCCACTTATGACAATTGCAACGTCATCTGCGTAAGCCGTAAGTTTTACGGGTCCCTCATCGAATTGCCTGAGCAGTTGGTTGATGACCAGTGTCCACAGCAGAGGTGATAGCACCCCTCCCTGCGGCGTGCCCCTGTCCACTGATTTCGTGGCCTCGTACAATCCCCATTGTGATGTAATCTTCCTGCAATTTAACATGCAGCCGATCCATCTGATTAAGGCAGGATGTACTTTAATGTAATTAAGACCATCCATAATCGCCCATTTTGCAACATTATTGAAAGCCCCGGCAATGTCCAAGAAGACTCCTAGAGCATATTCCTTATATTCCAGGGATTTCTCTATGCTTATTACCACCCTATGCAATGCGGTGTCTACCGACTTGCCTTTGGTGTACGCATGCTGTGTTGTGGAAAGCAGCTTTCCATACACGTTGGACTTTATGTACACATCTATCAGCCTCTCAAAGGTTTTGAGCAGAAATGATGTTAAGCTAATGGGTCTATAGTCTTTGGGATACACGTGACCGATCTTCCCCGCCTTTGGTAGAAAAGCTACACGAGCAGTTCTCCAAGAGTGCGGAACATGATTCAGTCTTATGCACCCATCGAATATTATTTTAAGCCATTCCACGACCTCCCTGCTTGAGAATTGTAGCATGGCCGGGAATATACCATCTGGTCCCGGCGATTTAAACTTAGAAAACGTCTTCACTGCCCACTCGATCTTAGTATCGGTCACCAAGCCCGGCACCACTAGCTCCGTGATCGAAGTGTGAGTGATGTCTGCTGGTTCTTCTAAACCGTCTCCCGATGGGAAATGTGTATCGAGAAGCACCTCAAGGGATTCCTCACTATCACGTGACCATTCCCCGTTCTCTTTCTTTATTAGTCCCTGGACTATGTTTCCCTTTGCTAGGACTTTTTTCCACCGTGCTGTTTCACTGGAGCACTCTATGTCCGTACAGAAACTTTTCCATGAGTTTCTCTTCGCCCTGGTAATTTCACGCTTGTAGATCCTCAGTAGATCCCTGTACTCGTCCCGACACGCTTCGCTTTCCGCGGTCTTTGCGAGTTTAAACATTTCTTTTACCTGTCTTCTTAGAAGACTCAGCTCATTGCTCCACCATGGCGGCTTTGCTTTTCCTCTGAATCTTCTTAGAGGGCAAGCCTTGTTATACGCAGTCATAAGCGTCCTCGTTAGGAATTCATTCGACTCCTCCAGTTCCTCTACATTAGCAACCTCTTTGGGTTGTCCCAGTTTCGTTTCTACATGTTTCTGGAATTTAGTCCAATTCGTTGCCCTAGGGTTTCTAAAGGTTCCTCCCTTCTCTACCCTCTTTAGTGGGATGCTGAAGCTTATATACGCATGGTCGGAGAAGGATGGTCTATCGAGAACCATCCAATCATACCTTGATATATCACGCTCGGAGCTCAATGTAATATCCAGAACATTGCTGGATGTTGGACCAATGTATGTAGGAACATTTCCCCTGTTGGCTATCTGCAAATTGGTTTGCAGGATGTAACAAAATAGAGATTCGCCTCTCTCGTTCGTATCTGCTCCTCCCCACGCATTGTGGTGCGCATTTGCATCTGCGCCTATGACCAACCGCCCTTTGCGCCCTTCCTCCTGTACTAGCCTTTTGCACTCCATCGGTGGAACCTCCGCAGCATGGGCCATGTAGCAGGACGCCAGGATAAATGCCTGCTTATTCTTTTGCTCAACGGCCACCGCTACGAGATCCTCGGTGGTGTAATTAGGCAGCATATATGAATGCAGCTGTTTCCTTACCATTACTACAGCTCGCACCCGTCCTTCCGTTTGTGCGTAGTAGACGCCAAACCCGCGCGCGCTAAGTCCAGAAACCTTTCCTCCCGATGAGAGCCACGGCTCCTGGATCAGCGCCACGTCAAACGAACCCTCCTCAAGGGTTAGGAGGAGTTCGCTCGACGCCACTTTACTGTGTTGGAGGTTTATCTGTAGGACTCGCAGCACCATTGGGCTGTTTGTCCCCCTCCAGCACCTTCGTCTTGACGTCGTCGTCCTCCTCTTGCCCTTTTGGTTTAGAGTATTCGAGGCGCCCTTCAGCCCCTCGTGAATGTTGTGCCCTGTGTTCCTCTGTGCGAGTCACAGCACCATTTAGCGTTTGGTCCTCTTCTAGCACGTTCGCGGAGACGTCGGGGACCTCCACCTGTCTTTTTTCCCTTAGGCTTCTGAGGTCCTTTTCGACTTCGCCCACTTCCAGCGTGTTAGGATTTTTATCCTCGGGACTTCTTTTCCTGAGTCGCATGTAAATTTTGCCAGTGCCAAAGGACATTTTGCCAAGCTGCGTGTACAAAATATCCTCCGCCTGCTTGTTTATTTGGAAGATGTAGAACTGACCATCCTCGGTAGGCCGAGATACAGTAAGTACCTTCCAATCCTGTGTCGGTATGTTCGGATTCTGATTCTGCAGAAGTCGCAGTGTATCCTCCGACTTCATCACGCATGGTATCCATACCTTAACTTTTGGTACCGTGGGGATTTGCGCTTTATCCACCACCTCAAACCGCGCGTTCGTGCCTTGCCTTTGGAGGTTTGGAACGACTTCCTCCAGCCACCGCAAGCTCGCGATGTTGTCGCATGCTATCATCTTCACACCATTATACCATCCCCCCGAATCAAAGGTTGGAAGGGGCTTACTTGGTTGTTCCCGCATCATCTTAAGCATTAAGCTAATAAGCTCCCTTTCCACAGATCTCCACCTTTCAGTAGTCATTTGTCCGAACGGACTGCTACGATCAACCAGCGCCACAGTCAGTGACTGCTTTGCCACATCACTCATCTTCTCGGGAAAAGCAGGAGTCTTAGTGTTATCTCCCTTTGGAACCTCCGAGAACACCGGAGTCTTCGCGTTAACTCCCTTTAGCGCCTCCGAGAAAGCCGGAGTCTTAGCGTTATCTCCCTTTGGCTTATCTCCTACTTCCGTAGTTGGAACTTCCCTCTGACTGGCAGCTTTCGAGGTAGTTGCTACCTCGCTATTGGAACCCATCTGTCTTACAGCTTTGGGCCTACTTGTCTTGTCTATGCGACTGCCCTGCCTCGCGGCTCTAGGACTGGGTCCTTTCTGCCTCTTGAAAGCAGGCTTGTCGCCTTCTGCCGAACGTTGCCTCTTCATTCTGCCATTCGACGCTTCTTCCTCCTCGTACCGGTTGCAAAACCGAGGGTTTCTCGCAGCAAACCTTTTGAACTGCCTTCGACCTACTTCTACCGCTTCATGGGCCCATTCCAAGCGCTCGATCTCCACTTCTGTTGGGTCGACCACTGCTCCCAAGCGTTGTACAATTCTTAGTGCTGCACGGTACTGCGAGAGAGCTCTTTTACTTCCTCTGCTCCGTACCCTTCTCCACTCTTCTACTCCGTTTTCATTTGTGTGCTTCTCCAACACGGAGTTCATTGAATCAGCACTACTCTCGCTCCCCGAGTCCGACGCATCGCTTAATTCGTATTTGTCGTCCCTGGATTGCGACTCAGTCCTCCTCTTTACATCCTCCTTATTACGTTCAGGTAATGAGTTGTTCATTTTGGTCGTACGACCACCTGCCCGACAGGGCTGGCTCAGCGGTCCAGTATTATATACGGGGAAAGAACCGTCCGCCACAGCAGCGCCCCTTATTGCGGTAAGGCCATAAATACTTCCCGAGATGGCCCGGTATCGGGAAGGCTCCGTTCGAATACAGCCGAATTTATCCCCTGGCTGCAAATCGTCCAATAGGCACGGTCCGCATAACACCCTGGATTAGGGGTTGGCAGTTCTTGGTCACCGACATCCCGCCACCCTCCTATGAGGCGAAACGGCGTAGATGTCAGTCCTAAACAGCTCCGCCTCATAGTCGGGCGCTATGGAGTTCGGGTAAGCCCTCACACCAACGACAAGGTGCCTACCCTAGTGAGGGACATTTACCCCAAACTGGGCACCCATATAAAATTATAGATTGAAAAATAAATTTAGCAATTGTGGTCTTATTTTCATTACTGAGCTTAGATTTTCGGTTTATTAACGGATACAGGAGTTTTAGAGCTATTCTAAATTTAGTTTGTAATTTAGTAATTTTGGGTCAAGTACAATTCCAAGATATTTGATATTGGTCGACCAGTGCACCTCAGTATTGCATATATTTGGTTTAGAATTGGGATTCTTTTGAAAAAGAGGGCTTGAGATTTGTTAACGTTGACTTTAACTCTCCATTTACACAATTAGTCGATGATAATGTTTAGAGAATACTGTAGTATTTCCACAGACTTTTGACCAAACTCATGGGAATTAAAAATAGCAATGTCATCTGCATACATTGCGTAGTTACAACCAGGTAATGTTGGTATATCTGAGCAGTAGATAATATAGAGGATGGGGCCAATAACAGATCCTTGAGGAACCCCAGGAGGAATTAGTTTAAAATCACTAAACTCATTGCCAACTTGTACACAAAAATATCGATCAGTAAAAAAGCTTCTAGTAGTTGCGATCAAATGCGACGGAAAACCGCAGTTAATTAACTTATAAATTAAACCATCATGCCACATAGTATCAAAGGCCTTCTCAATATCTAAGGATACGAGGGCAGTGGATTTTTTTGCATTAAAGTTTAGTTTTATATGCTTCCATAGTCTTTTAATTTGCTGAGTAGTACTATGAAATTGTCGAAAACGAAACGGTTCGTCTGGTGTGATGTCGTTGGAAGATAGAACCTCCCAGAATTCCTAGGGACTTTTTCCTTAGGACCTTTGTTAAATTCCAGAAGTGTTTAGATCCATGTTCAAGTTCACTAAATTTTTCTGACCATGAATTATTTCTGTGATGAAAAATTTCTAAGTTGACTAAACAGGTGTATCTTTTCATCATTTCAAAGTCGATTGGGACTCTATATCGACCCCATTGACGGCGGTAGTAATTTCTTGTCCTAATAATTTGTAATATATGTGGTAGTAAGCTGACATGATGTTTTTTACATGGCACTTTGGGAACTGCCAATAGGTAGAGTTATGCTCATTTCGTGTAGAATATTTCCCCTCAAACAACCCCAGTAACGGTGTCTACTATTAAAGTCGCCGCAGACAACAAATTTTGTATTTTGTTTAAACAATTTTCTCAAATCTGTTTTAAATCTGCGACCGACATCACTTGCTCTTGATCCCCCAGGAAAGTAGGTTTGCCAAGAACGGCTTTAGGTTTCCCTTTATGATATTTACTAACTCGGGCTCTGGAATCCTGGCTCTTAAGCGGAAAGTGAGATCATGGATATCGGCATAGAATTCATGGAAATTCTCTTGCGGGAGGTGCTTACGTTCCATGATCTCACGAATCACCTCATAGTCCGAGTCTGCCGATTTGAACTGGGCCAAAAGTTCCGTTTTTAGGCGAGATCAGTCGAAGCTTGGGTCATCTGCGTTGTCTTCCGAGACCTGCCAGTACCACTTGAGTGCCGAGCCGAGCGGGTTAAAGGAACACTTAAAATATATTGAAAATATCGATCCTAGAAGTGGAATTGCCGAACATGCCCTATCGAATGAACACTCGATAAGTGAAAGCGACTGCCAAATCATAAAATCCGAATCCAGAGTGAACATATTAAACATTTTAGAATCCCTTCACATCTACGTAAATAAAAATGTTTGCGTAAATCGCGATACTGGCCACTGTATTCAAGTTTGTTCTCAGCTGTTCAGTAAACTTGGTTTGTTTCCTTTTATTGTTGGTATACTTACCAAGTAATTTATTGTTTACTCTTTTTCTATATTTCTTATTAAATTGTGTTTGATTTTTAAGTGCATTGTGTTTGCATTATATTAACTTTTGATTGATTGACTTCGTTTTTGTTAGATTATTTATGATTATCTCCTATGACAATGTTTAGTTGAAAACTACAACTGATGATAACACCACGCGCGTGTCGAAACATATGTATAGAATAAAAACATAATTTAAACGACTAAAAGGTTTTGTTTTTAATATATATGTTGTGATCTCCATCATTGGCGGGCCAAGAAATTTTGGAAACCCCGCCAATAAGCACAGACAGATTAGCCTTCCAGCCAGAACACACTTTCCTAATAGTTTTACGCTCCGGTACATGGAGATAATCCAAGTATAAAGCCAGAGCCGGAGGTATACATCTTCGGGCAAAACTGTTGGATCGCGCCGGCTCACTGAATAATTCGACGAGTCATCAGAAAAAAATTTATCTAAGCATTTACCAAATCCATTATGAATCGTATTCAGTTGATAAAGGCCAATATCTGTAAACGCATTTAGAAATTCATAGCATATATATCGCAAATTGATGTGGGAAGTAGCACACCATCAGTAAGATTCCAAGACACAAACGGTAAATTAAAATCGCCGGCCACGATGACAGAATCAACAGACCTAGCCAAGGAAAATACCAACCTCACAAGGGAAGCATGTTTTATATACACAGAAATATCTGTCTGGTGCAGAATATATAATGCTACAAAATATTTGTAAATAGAAGATAGTTTTACTCTCACGCAAAGGAACTCAACGTCATTAGAGTCCGCGAAATACATTTCCCCCGCAGAGAACCTGTTATGCACTGCAATCAACACGACACCACCAACTCTGTTTAAACGATCCTTCTAAAAGATTTCATATGAATCTGATAAAATTTCAGAAATGAACGTCGATGGTTTCAGCTACGTCTCGGTAAGAATAATCACTTCGCAACTGAAGTCATAACTCTGTACGAAAAGATCCACTAGTTTAGTATTAAGACCCCTAAAATTCTGATAATAAATACAGAGAGTGGTGTTGTCTGACAGATTAAGAGGCAATCGATGGTTAAAACAATTGTTGAGGGAATCAGTTAAGTATACGACACTATGGGATTTTCTCCGGGCTTCGGAAAAAACGGAAGGGTTTAATAATTACGTTGGCAGGCCACAGTGCAGCGTTATAAAGTTTTCTATAGTCAGATGCAAACACACGAATTTTAAATGAAATTCTCACCAAAGAGTTTACATCGACATCTCTCTTAGTCAACTTGAAGCAAGCTAATTTGGAGGAAGCAATGCCAAAGTGCAAAGAAATGTATTTAACAATACCCTCTTCAGTAACTGACGGCCTAAAATATGAAGCATGGATACACTTGTACTTCACAAACACATCCAAATCAGCATTGTCATTAATGCCACTAACAACTGTACGCGAATTTCGATTTGACTATTTTCCTGCATTCGTTAGTTGTCAGTGTACTAGAGTATTATCAAAGATTTATGAAGAATAAAGATGTTGCGTGCGCGAACTTCGGTGGAAAACAGCGGAGCTTCACAAAATTCTAGTACGTCACTTCCACCACACCACAAATTTTAACACAAATTTTAACGTAATTTAAGCACACAAAATACACTGATTGGAGTTTTAGAGATTAAAAATTAAAATTCTGAACACATTAGCTGAATAAAAAGTGTACAAATAATTGTTAAATAACAAATACAGACAATGGTAGTTTACACATTCTGCTGTGGTGAGTGGTGAATGTGACCAACTAGAGGTTTCCGTTCATGCAACATCTCTACTTTAAAATTGTCTCTGGTATTATTCGACGGCTGGTGTTATCCCATCAGCTGATTGCTTCTTCTTCTTGCTAATTTTCCTTACAAAGCCTTGTACAACAAAATGTCAGTTAATCGAATTCTATGAAAATTTTCTTTTGACTTGACATTTATCCGCACGGCGAAATGATTGACTTCGCATTGAATTCGCTTTTCCACCACCTGTATAGATTCGCCTTGGGTAAGTAGCAGAGCACGATTTCGCAGTAATAGTTGTCGTAATGTTAGCAACAACGGTGGAATTATAGTTGGTAACATTACCATGACTAACTTTGACCGTAGAGTCTGCAGCAACAATTTATTCGGACTTAGATGCTGATTTTGCAATATTATTGTTTTTTTCAGGTGGTGTAGGTGTAAGAAGTTGACGCCTTTGGTTTTTTATTATTGTTTTTAGCTGGTGGTGAAGATGTAGAAATAGACGTTGTGTTAGATTTAGGTGAAGGTATAACAGGTGGCGTTGTATGTGTAGATGATTTAGATGTAGAGGCGGTTGAGAAACACTCTTTTGTTGTAGAATTGTTAGATAGCGTATTTGACGATTGCATTTGTTTATTTGCTGCAGGTGCTAATGTTGTTTTAGGTATAGATGTAGGAAGCGCATTGAGAGCAGAAGTAGAAGTGGAAGACGAAGAGAGATAAAGTTGAAACAATGCCAATATTGGCAGAGAGAGACAATAAATTTCTTTGTATTTCGACGGCATGCGGGTTAGCCGGCATATTTTCAAAAGGAGATTGGGAGAATTCCGTGCCTTTAGATTTAGCGGGAAATTCGGTAAGATTATTTGACAAACGGTTATTAGCATTGTTGTTGGATGGTATAGAAATAGGAGAAATAAATAATGTGCTATTTCTGGCACTCACACAATAACAAGATGCAGCAGTATCAACTTTGTTGTTGGGTGACTGCAAAGAAGCCATTAATTGGGTTTTTAGTTCGTCGAGCTCTTTAGACAAATTATTGAGCTTATTGTCAAAAACACTTGTCACTTACTTCCAACTGTTGCTTTTGGCCTACAAGAATCGCGTCTAAAGCTTTACCGAGCTTACCCGGCATGTCCACGCACTCTTCACGTAAAAATACCAGTTTCTTTGAAACCGCCGCAAAACAACAAACATAACTTTAACACATGATCACACACAAAGTATGTACTGTGCCAAAAGGATAAAATATGCAAGGAAGGCAATTGGAATAAGTTTACTACAACTAAGGAATGAATGCTTTGAAGAGATTTACAAGGTATAATCGAAGCAGCTGCGCCCTGTCCGCCCTGATTTCATGTTGATTAAATTTTTCCCAAATTAATAAATAAATTATAAATTAAAATTGCGTCAAATAAATGTTCTCATACATTTAAAGTTTGACTTTCGTTGCGCGCGGAGTTTTTTTTTTTTTGATCGCTCTCGTAGTTTTGGTCTTAATGTTAGTTTCAACTTCCTACAATGAACGATTTTTGTGGAGAGTGTAACAGACGGGTTTCTAGAACTCTCGATTGTGATATAATATCGTGCAATGGATTCTGTAAAAAAAACATTTCATAGAGCCTGTAGTAAAGGCATCTCTGATTATTACTTCAGACTAATTAAAAGCAATCGTCACATGCGACGGCGAACAAAAATCATACTCTACAAGTCACTTATCGCACCCGTCCTGCTATATGGAGAAGAAGCATGGACCATGACAACAGCAGATGAAGCGGCTTTGGGAGTGTTCGAGAGAAAAGTTCTTCGAAAGATTTATGGACCTCTACGCGTTGGCGATGGCGAGTACCGAAGAAGATTTAATGATGAGCTGTACGAGCTATACGCAGACATCAACATAGTCCAGCGAATTAAAACGCAGCGGCTGCGCTGGCTAGGCCATGTTATGCGAATGAAAGATGATGCTCCGGCCAAGAAAGTTTTTCTATCGGAACACGCCTATGGAAGCAGAGGTAGAGGGCGGCCCCCACTCCGTTGGAAGGACCACGTGGAAACGATTTAAACTCCCTTGGTGTGACCAATTGGCGCCAGTTGGGGGAGCGAAGGAGCGACTGGCGCGCTTTGTTGGACGGCCATAACCGTTTAGACGGTTAAGCGCCAATTAAGTAAGTAAGTAAATAAACTTTTAAAACACGAATACAGGAAAAAACGAAGGTCGGGTTCGTTCGCTACGCTTGACTTTTTTTGACTTGGCAAAAATTAAAAAACAATGGATATTGCCCTGGTCTACTTCTTTTAGTTAAGTTCGCGCAAAAGTTTTAATATCAAAAACGAACAAAAATCAACTTTATTTATCGGGATTTGATAAGAACATTGCTTCTGTGGCCGTAACTGTTTTATAGTTGCTTTCGGAAGGTCCGTACGTACGTAGGTAGCTCTCATATCATTTAAAATTCTTGGAGTTTCTCTTTAAATGTATCCCTTATATATATATATATATATATATGAGAACACACGCTTGGTACATAATGTTCGGTTTAAGCTGAGCTTGGACTTAACCATATATATTATTTCTAATTGCTGTTTTTATGTGCGGATCCCTCTTTCGCTGTTATTTGGAATCCAAATCTATAAATAAAATTTTGGTTGTAAATATGGAGTTTCGGGCTATTACCAAGCTTTGGGCTGTATTTTATTAAAATAATTTGATAAAATAAACGATTGTGAGCACACAAATTTTTCTATTTGTACTATGGCACTATTGTGAATATTTGCACTGCATTACCGGCAAGCTGTTGAACAACTGCATTTGCACTACACAACACTAGATAGCGCTGCAAGCTGTACGTTTTAATTGATTGCAGCTGATTTCTCTTGATATTTGACAAAAGACTTATATACATACATACATACGTTCATAAAACATTCCTACATACAACTTTCATAATTATGATGGTGACATCGTAACCGCAAATAAGTACAGCTGATTTCTGTTGATTTTTGATTTGAAGTTTTGAAAACCGTTTAAGTTAAATACCTACATATATACAAGATGTTAAATTTGTATTCTGCGTGAAACCGATTTATTTATTTGGGACGAAGTATCTATGGTTCCTAAAGATGCAATTACCATTGTTGACAAACTTTTAAAAGACATCATGAATGTTAATTTGTCATTTGGGGGAAAAATATTTTTATTTGGAGGTACAAGTTCTTCCCGTTGTTAGACATGCGACCAGAACCTCAATTATTGAAAATAGTATAAAACGCTCGCCGTTGTGGGCAAAAGTAAAAATTCGACGATTAATCCAAAATATGCGAGCAAATAATGACCATGAGTTTAAAAACTGGTTGCTCAAACTAGGAAGTGGTAACTTAGAAATTCAATCAAATATATCCGAAGATATGATCAAAATACCTCGAAAATGCTACATTGATCATAATAACCTCACTGCTAAAGTATTTGGAACAAATGCAATAAATGACAGAGACATATCTAATTTTAATTCAACAGCTATATGTCCAAACAAGTAAGGAAGGCTAAGTTCGGGTGTACCCGAACATTACATAATCAGCTGAAAGCTTTGGAGACAAAATAAGGGAAAATCACCATTTAGGAAAATGAACTTAGGGTAACCCTGGAATGTGTTTGTATGACATGGGTATCAAATGGAAGGTATTAAAGAGTATTTTAAAAGGGAGTGGGCCTTAGTTCTATACGTGGACGCCTTTTCGAGATATCACCATAAAGGTGGGCCAGCGGTGACTCTAGAATGTGTTTGTACGATATGGGTATCAAATGAAATGGTCTAATGATTATTTAAAAGGGAGTGGGCCTTAGTTCTATAGGTGGACGCCTTTTCGAGATATCACCATAAAGGGGGACCAGGGGTGACTCTAGAATGTGTTTGTACGATATGGGTATCAAATGAAATGGTTTAATGATTATTTAAAAGGGAGTGGACCTTAGTTCTATAGGTGGGACGCCTTTTCGAGATATCACCATAAAGGGGGACCAGGGGTGACTCTAGAATGTGTTTGTACGATATGGGTATCAAAAAAAGGGTTTTAGTGAGTATTTTAAAAGGGAGTGGGCCTTAGTTCTATAGGTGGACGCCTTTTCGAGATATCGCCATTAAGGTGGACCAGGGTGGCTCTAGGGATGTGTTTGTACGATATGGGAATCAAATGAAAGGTGTTAATGAGTATTTTAAAAGGGAGTGGGCCTTAGTTCCATAGGTGGACACCTTTTCGAGATATCGCCATAAAGGTGGACCAGGGGGTGACTCTAGAATATGTTTGTACGATATGGATATCAAATGAAAGGTGTTTATGAGTATTTTAAAAGGGAGTGGGCCTTAGTTCTATAGGTGGACGCCTTTTCGAGATATCGCCATTAAGGCGGGTCAGGGGTGACTGTAGAATGTGTTTGTACGATATGGGTATCAAATTAAACGTATTAATGAGGGTTTAAAAAGGGAGTGACCCTTAGTTGTATATGTGAAGGCGTTCTCGATATCACCAGGGCCAGGGGTGACTCTATCATGTGTTTGTACAATATGGGTATCAAATTAAAGGTATAAATAAGGGTTTTAAAAGGAGTGGCCCTTAGTTGTATATGTGAAGGCGTTCTCGAGATATCGACCAAAATATGGACCTGGGTGACCCAGAAGATCATCTGTCTGGTACCGCTAATTTATTTATATTAGCCGGGCCCGTGTTTTGTATTTTGTTGAGCAAGATGCGCACGGATCCTGCTAGTTATTTATTATGATTAAATAGCAAAACGAGTTGGTCTCCAACCCATTTCAACTGAGCGATTTGAACTTCAAAGTTCCCTTTTGGCCATCTATAAACATTAAACATTTCATTCTTAAACATTGTAGAGATAAATTTGAATTAAACTAGCCCTTCCGTTGCTTATGTAAAAATCATAACTTTTAATCTAGCACAATAGACTTTCCGGATTCAATCTTTACCACAAATCAATATATTATTTCTTATTTTAATAACTAATAACTCATTTTCTCTACTGTTCTTCACAACACAATTTGTTCTATCTTTAACAAGTTCTTTTTATTTAGTATGCAATATAATATTGTTAGTTTTACTTAACTGATAATTAGGTATTCCCCTTTAGCGGAGAGGTTTTAAATCTCGAAAAATCCTTGTCATTCAATGGCTCGCCACAAATAAATGATTTTTTTGGGTTACATTGTGATTTTCATGTTCACCACAATAAATGCAAAAGTTGTCCTTCGGCCTGTAAAAATTTCATATTAATTACTGAGTTTGCATATGCATCACATAGTATTTCAGCACAATAGGGCAAAGAGCTTTTATTTGTTAAGAGCTGTCACTCGATACTTCGGCAAATTATTCGATGTTCTCTCAAGGTAGTCGCTGGTTCTTTTTGTCAGATATATTTAGAAAAAATGCTTTCTACGCCTTTTCGTAGCGTATTTGGGTTTCTTTAAAGATGGCCTTAAATAAATTAAATAATTCTCTTTCTGTAAATCGCAACTACGCTTCCGACGGTAACCAGTTTTATGTACCGGAGCGACTGTCATTTCAGTGTAACACCATTTAATAGCAGTTGGACTGCTCCATACCCTCCTGCTCCGGGAAGGTATTAAACCTAGGTCTGGCCCCAGGCCATGGTTCTGCTGCATATAAAAAGAAGAAAAACTACTGTATTTAATAAAAAGGGTTAATTAACTCAAAATAAAAAGTGCAAATGCGAAAGTTAAGTACAATTCGAAATTATCAATTACAGTGTTTGTGGTTTTGGATTACTCACCTGTGGGATGTTTGCCGGCTCTTGAACGTTCGTAAAAGATATGAAAGAGTATAAAACAAAAAATAATCTGCGCCACCTGCCGATATCTAACTTTCGTCTAGTTGTTCCCCTTTGAAATTAGCGCTCGGCAGGGGTGGGCTGTTACCCGTAAATAATGATATTAAAAATCTGCGTTAAGGTGGTCGTTAATATTTAGGCTGGTGGCCATCACAATTAAAAATCAGGGGATGTGACCAATCTTTTCCACACACAGACCTGTGAGTACCGAGTGCCCGCCTCAGCAATGTCTCTCGACATCGCTTAAGACCACACTATGTTGACAAACATTGCGTGCCATATTGTGCTTCATTTTGGCTTCCATTTTTGCTACTATTATCTTCACTCCAATTTTCAATCAATTACGCAACAATTATGCTCCATTTTCACTCCGATTACACTCCTACCACAATTAAAGGGATGTGTCCTACATTTTCCGCTCACAGACCTGTAAGTACCGAGTACCTGCTCCAGCAACATCCTCGCATAGCAGTCGGCCACACTGTAGTGATTTGACAGCAACAAATCTGCCACATTTTTTGGATGTGGCCATTTATTCTGCGAACGCCTCCTATTCGCAACGCATTCTAAAGCAGCTTCAAACATCTCAAAAGACGAGATGAGCACCGGCCCACTCGTAAAATTATCGATTGTTTTCGGCTGACGATAGACATACGTTTCACCATCTTTCAACAGTTTGCACTCCGGTTGCCACAATTATGGGATGTGACCAACTCATTCATCTGCCCCTCAGGGTCAGTTTCTCAATGAAATTGGGTATGCTGTGACAAGCAAGAGACCGAATTCCCATGGGTTTGCACGCCCCCAGGGGAAAACAAGTCTACTCAGAGCGTGTCATAAAGTGAACTCTTGTTTGAAACCACAGCCCCGCTATGCTCCCACAAGGGGGCCATCCCAGGACAGGAGATGAGATCTGAACACAAGCATCGTACGATGCAGTGCATCAGGTCACAACTGGCTTTTCCTGCTCCCGCGGTAGCAGTTTTTATAAGGACCATGCGTAGGGTCCCACAGGGTGATACCCGCGTCCACCCTGCTCCCTTTCGAGTAAAATCACCTTACTCATGGATTGGTTAGCCATGGTATTATTGACGCCTTTTACGACCGAGTGTCAGTAGAACCGGCGCGGATCTATAAAACGTCGGGTAAGCGAGCTCAGGAATCGGAATGGTGCGGCGACCGAGGAGTCAATCGTCGCGGGTGACTTTAGATGCGTACGTCGTGCTACCACAGTAGCCTGGGTCGTGATTCTATCTGTAACTCCATATTTGCTGCGCAACACTAAAATACACTTGGTATGTCTTGCCGTGTTAAGCCGTTCGAGTCGGAGATCGTGGGATAAGTGTGCGTCAATCACGGACGTTGGGGCGCAGTGATCAAGAAGTGCGCGCACCAAATGGTGAACGAGAGTTGGGTTGAGCAGTTTGTTGGCCTCGTTCGGGGTGAACGAGAGCTGGGTTAACGGTTCTCCCTATCCCTCGACAGTTTCCCGGTAGGTAATCCTTCCATCTCCGTCACCGAAGGGCGCAAAGCTTTGAGAATAATGTTGATTCCCGTGGCGAGCCCGAGGATTCTGGTGTGCCACACAGTGCTTAGGGAGGTTGAAATCCTCAGGGGGAACCTCACACGGCGAGTTATTGTGTAGTAATTTAGATTGCTAGGTTTGCGATCACGTAACGACCCCAAGGATTCCGAAATTCCTCAGTGGTGGCCTCGCAAGTGGTGTTGGGACTTTAGTTTAGTTTAAAAATTGGTTTGAAAATTGTCCGCTCACGTGGCCAGCCCGAGGATTCCGGGGTTGGCACTGAGTACCTAGGGTGGTTTTGGAATCCTCAGTGGAAGCCTCCTTCGTGGAGTCGGAATTTTTATTTTTTCCTAGGTTGCGCTCTTAGAGTGACGCGATGCGTTGGTGGGAGTCCCTACCTGGAAGTCTAAGAGGGGAGGGGGAGGGAGGGGGGGGGGGGGGGGGGGTCGTTGTAAACGGGTGAAAATTACGAGTCTTCCTCACTCTCGCTGGAGGGTGGTCGGAGGACCAATTTCGTAATTGGTCTTGTGGTTAGTCCCATTGCATTGTCCAGTTCGACGACTCGAACTCGGTGATCGGGACCATCATAAAGGTTTACCATCCGACATAGTCTCCATTCATTGAGAGGTAAATTGCCCTCTTTTATGACGACTAGGTCTCCCTGTTTGAGGTTTGATTGTGGATGCTTCCACTTAACGCGTTTCTGCAACTCGATGAGGTACTCAGTTTTCAATGGTTTTAGAAGGTTTAATGCAGCGCCATAAGTTTTTCCCATCGATTGATGGGATTCTCGCTGACGTCAATCTTGGGTGGCGCTAGTAGATGGCCCCCGACTAGGAAGTGTCCAGTGGTAAGTGGCTCAAAGTTGGGCGGGTCATTTGAAGATGGGTTTAGGGGTCGGGAGTTGAGACAAGATTCAACCCTACACAGGAGGGTGCTAAACCCTTCGAGAGTAAATTTATGATCCGATGCGATCTTTTTGAAATGAGTTTTGAAACTCTTAACTCCCGCTTCCCACAGTCCGCCCATATGAGGAGCAGCTGCGGGGATGAAATGCCATGTGAGGGTTTGGTGAGCATATTTAGGGAGGGTTTGGTTGCGCGCGTCAGCAAAGTTCGTTCTATTGTCGGAATAGAGGTTTTTCGCGCATCCCCGTCTGGCGACAAATCAACCAAACACTGCTAGAGACGCGGCGGTAGTGAGGTCGCTTGTAGCCTCTAAATGAACCGCCTTAGTCGCAAAGCAGACAAATAAGCAGACGTAGCCCTTTGATATGCGGCATCCTCGTTCGCTGTAGGACTTAGTATCAAATGGTCCGGCAAAATCCACCACGGTATTTGTAAAGGCCCGAAAAATAGCGTGCAGGCTTTGCAATTATGAATGATAGTTCGAATCATGTTTTGACCCAATACTGTGTGCGTAGGAACGGCAGCATTAGCTGGTTTTCGCCATGTAGGGAAATGGTGTGGACAAACTGAACCGGAAGACGAGTAAATCGGCAGGCGTAAGGGAGGATTATCGGGTGACCCTCGCTGAAGGAAAGGTCCCTGGATGCGTTAAAATGACACCCACACGTAGTATCTTATTTTCATCGACAAAAGAGGCTAGAGGGAGGATTTTGCGATGGCCGCGATGGGTTTCCCCACTCTCAGAGAGCTCACATCCTCGGCAAAATGGTTTTTCTGGTATATCGTGATGGGACGGCTCATCGTAGCTTTGATTTCGTCGGGCGAAATCTGGGGAGACTCTGCTTTAAAATACGCTTTTGTTTTGGGATGAGCTCTTTTCGAGAATCTCATGATGTAGGAAATTACCCGCAATGCCCTCGATAGATCGGAAAATCGATCGAGAATATCCCCTCTCTTGTTGGTGTTTATTGCATGCACTTGCACTCGTTTTTCTTCGAGGTTTGTATGATAATCCTGTCCGTCTTGAGGTGGCCATTTCGCTTTGCCTTTTCGCATCCAAGAAGGTCCCTGCCACCACAAAAGGTTGTCGACTAGGTACGTGACAGGAAGGCCTCTGCTTGCTAAGTCCGCTGGATTTGGTGCTGACTTAGTTCCTACTTTTTTCAATTTTTGTTACCCTGTGAGCTACGAATGTTGACCAGTAACATGAGGGTTTTCGAATCCGTGCTAAGACGATGGTCGAATCTGTCCATAGGTGAATATTGAATGAGCCTTAACTTCAGGTTCTCCATCACTGTTTCCAAGGTTTTCGGAAATTGTCTTTAATGTCGCTACTCTTGTTTTCGCCATGAGTAGACTAACGTAGATCTGATCGTTTATCTTAGTTCGCACGTAGACCGTAGCCGAGTAGGCTTCTTCGGATGCGTCACAAAAGCTGTGAATCTCTATATCGTTGGTTGGGGTAAAGTGCTCCCACCGAGGTACCCGAATCTGGTTAATCGCGGGTACTCCTGCATAAAGGTTTGCCACCTATCTAGAGTGATTGTGGATACCGTTTCGTCCCAATACGTCCCCTCCCGCCAAATATTCTGCATGATGATCTTGGCTACGATGATAACTGGGGCGAGCCAGCCTAAAGGGTCGAAGAGTTTGGCGATGGCAGATAGTATCGCCCTCTTTGTCAATATATCCTGATTTTCGATCGACTTCGCGGTAAAGTAGAAGTAGTCTGAATGCGCGTTCCAACGGATGCCTAGGGTTTTTACCATGCTCGGATCTTCGAACTCCAGAAAGTCTTCCGCAAGCCGGTGAGGTTTTGGAATTCCCTGTAATATCCTGCTGCAATTGGGGGTCCATTTTCGCAGAGGGAATCCTGCTGACTTTAATGCAGCTGTGACTTCATCGCGAGCAGTGATTGCGGACTCGATACAATTCCTTCCTGCAAGGACATCATCGACGTACATTCTTCTTCGTAATATGTGCGATGCGATTGGCAGCGACGATCCAACGTCATCTGCAAGTTTATGTAGGGTTTCTTATCGCTAAATAGGGGGCACAGTTGATCACAAAGTTTACCGTGTTGAGCTCATATACGCTGACAGGATCACCTGCTTTGAGGCGAAAAACTATTCGTTGGTATTGGGTTTGGTTTTCCTTTACCCAGATTTGCCTGTACATTTTCTCAATGTCGCTGTTAAAAACGTACTTGAAAAATCTCCATCGGAGGAGTAGTATTGTTAATTCGGCTTGAAGTACTGAGCCGGTGTGTAGAACATCGTTCAGGCTCGTGCCGTTGGAAGTCGAGCACGACGCGTTGAATACGACCCTTACTTTAGTCGTTGTGCTTTCCTCTTTGATCACCGCATGATGCGGTAAGAAATAGCAATCAGTTGATTGTGGTGGTACTACCGAGTGCACTTTGGACATGTGCCCTAATATGTCGTATTCCGTCAGTACCCTGTTTTATTCCGTCTGTAGGAGCGATGTCTTGGCTAGGCGCGTCTCGTTGCGGTAGAACTGAGAGCAGACGCTCTTAAGAGATGGGCCCAAACAGACGGTTTTCAGAAAGTCGTGTTTGAAGGAAAGGGCGATAGGCATTAACTTCAGTCAAGGCCTTTTTCGTAGATATGTTTTCAAGTTCCCAGAAAGCGGTTAGTTGCTTGTATAGACTTATTTCATTAAAAAAGGATAACGTGTACTAGTTGGGTGAGGTGATTCTGCACGACCGGTTAAAATCCAACCGAAGACATTTGCTTGGGCGAGAAGCGTATTTAACACGTTCCTCCTTATAAAAAAAATAAATGTAAGGCACGATAACCTCCGAAGAGATCTAAGGCCGAGCTTCTCCTCCAATTTGCGTCGTGCTCCTCTTGATTTTCCCTACAAATTGGCCGGAAGGGACCTAGATGTTTTATGCAGACTCCGAACGGCATCTGCAAGGCAGATGAGTTTTCACTGAGAGCTTTTCATGGCAGAAATACACCCGGAGTGCTTGCCAAACACTGCCGAGGGGTGACCCCGCTTAGAAAAATTGTCTTCTAATTTAAAAAACTTATTTCTAAAATTTTTGATGTTGCTTTGCCCGGGGTGCGAACCCAGGGCATACGTGTGGTAGGCGGAGCACGCTACCATCACACCACGGTGGCCGCCTCCTTATAACGTTTAGTATTATCCGGGGATAGATGTCGCCTCCGAGTATGAGGTCGACTGGTTCATTAATGAAGAACCTCTTATCCACCAGAATCAAATCAGGGAAGGCTTGCCGGGTCGTTGCGCTAATTTGGCAGATCAGAAGGTCCCCTGTTAATTGAGGTAGGACTAGAACCACTGTGTCAATGCTTACTAAGGGGTCTGTAAGAGAACCTAACCTAATTGAACATGACTCGCGGGAAGCGAATTATATATATCCAACACTTGCACATACAAACGTTGGGATGGCAGGTTTATTCTCTTCTTGAGTATTTCTGTTATGAGGGAGCATTCGGACCAAGAGTTAATCAGTGCTCTGGCGGAAAATTTCACTCTGTATATTAACAGGTGCCGTTCCTAATAACACCCCTTACGTTGTTTTAGCATGACACGAAGAGACGTTTTTAATATTATCTTGCCTTTTTTCAGGCTCCATCCTTGCCCAAGCCTGCTGTGAGGTTGAAGGTGTTTTGTCGGTGGCGTTGTGAGTCCATCTTTGAGGAGTTGTCTTCTGTTGTGCTGTCGGAAGATGGAGCAAGGTGTTGTGCCTTGCGTGGAATGTGCTGCAATTAAATGGGCTAATGCATCGTGTCACTGTGTGTCCACCCGACAGACAATTCAGACAGTAACTATTGCTTTTTACAAAATCGATTTTTCCTGACATGGACAGCCTACGGATTTTTTTGGCAAATTTCATAATTTGTGCTCCGTACTGTTGGACATCTTACATGCCAATTTTGGTACGCTGGATTGGTAAACCACAAGTTTTGTAGAATTTTGCCTTGAATTTGAATTTTGAGTTTTGGGTGCTTTTGTGGTTTTGTTAACCCTGAAGTCACAAACCGTTTCTAATGTTTGGAAGCGATTTTACATGAATTTTTCCATATCCTCCCATTTCGGTATATCAGTTTTTCTTTCCACGGTCTGTTTCCAAAGAGCTAAGGTAGATTCGGGGAGTTTTGTTGAAAACAATTAGGTTATAATTGCATCCAAATTTGTGATGCCAATCTTATGATATTGCAGCGCAGATATGCAATTTTTGATTTCAAGTTGCAATTTTTAATAGATGTTCCACACTCCTGTTCGACTGCAGTCAGATTAAATAAAAGTTTTAGTTGCGTGTTGACTAGGATACGCTTGTTTTCGTACCTGTCGCTTTCATTTTTCCAGGCGGTTGCAAAAACCCTCGTTTGTTAACGAGCATCTCCCCACTATTTCTAAAATGCGTTTTTTGTTTTAGATAATATAATTTCTCAACATCTTTCAGATCGGTATTGAGAATATAAATGGCCGTGAACATGTCTCTATAAGTCCGCCCAGGAAAGGTAGTCGCCTTTAAATACATCAGTATTGCAAAGCGGAAGCAGCATTTTATATCTCCGGCGAGAAAAATCTTCCTCTTTCGATTCGTCTTTTCCAGGTTGTGGGGTGACAGTTTCGACTTCAGCCGCCAATGTAGACATGCATTGCAGGTAGCATGCGAAAGAAATTTTGTTCTTTTTTTTTCCTCTTTGGACAGCTCAGGATTGCTGAGAAGACTTTCATGCGCAGACTTGGTTTTCTTAAATAGTGCCCTTAGCTCCTTGTGCTTGTTCCGGGATTCGGCCGGGGTGGAGTTGAAGTCTTGTTCAAACTCTACTATGGAATCCGCCAATCTAATATATGTCTGCATTGCTTTTATTAATTTGAATATTTTGTTAGTAAAAGGTGTCGAGGGTGGAGGTAAAGGACTTGGCATTGGTGTGTATGCAATCGCAGCGCAAATTATAAGTGTCTTTTTCTTTTTTTGAAAGTAGTACAGCAATCAATCCTGCTGTGATTGTACTGTGTCTAAGTACAATTTTTTTAAAAAACATGGATAGCAATCCTGATGTATGATTAAATGTCTTAACACAGATAGAAATCCTTATGTGAATTTAGTGTGTTAAAAGCAAAAAATTTGAATCAGATGGAAATCTTGGCGTGGATTTAATGTGTATACAGTGATGTAAAATACAGATGGAAATCCTGAGGAGGAATTAATGTGTGTACAGGTAGTGGCTGAGCGACTGCCGCAGTCGTCCGCAGTCAACCATATTTTTTCTTTCAAACAAAATGAATTTAAATGAATTTATCATGAATTTTAATTGAATTATTGAATTTATATGTACCTTTTATTTGTAAGCTACATACATGTAAAAATGTATACTAGAATTATTTATACATTGAATATGTATAGCCATCATGATCCTTAATAGTCATCACTTATACTCATCAGTTGAGGTAAGTTTTAGACCAATTTGTATTTCGCCCCTCTGGCAACCCCAACTGATGAGTTGACAGTGACATGTACGTATGTACATATATATATATTTGTTTTGACATTTCTTTTTACATTTTTTTTTTTAATATTCTTTTTCGAATTTTGCTATCCCGGGTGTGACTGCTCTTTGGTTTTTAAAATTTAATAAATAAATTGTGAATTTGAAAACAAACAATACAACGTTTCTTATATATTCCCTAAATTTGTGAAACCGTGCTCTTTAACTCGTTGGTATCAATAACCATCCAACTGTGTCATTCTCAGTGCACTCGTGTAGAAACGCCATTTCACATATAGCAGTCAGGATTAGGAAATCCGTGATTTTGAGCTATTATATGAACCACCGCAACCACCATACAACCACCATCAAAGCACCACATCATCGCCATCACCTCCGCATCCGCAGCAGCCACATACACCAAAAGGAAGGTAAAATTTATATCGCCTATCCCCTTAAACAGTGGTCCTTCGACGCCACTAAGGAAACCAGCGCAATAAAAACGCAAGTACCTTCGCCCTTTTCATAAACCGTGAGTATTAAATGAGATATAATACAACCCAATCACGGAAAAAATACACATAAACGAGAAAAATCAAGGCAATTTTCGTTTTCGAGGATTACAATTTCCCTCCAATAATCCTCATTTCCCGCCAAATTTTCTCAAGTTCCCACCAAATTTGCACATACCATTTCGTATATATATATATATATATATATATATATATATATATATATATATACATATAGCAATAACCCCATAATGCAAAACTCAGTACGGTATATGTGCAAAGCAAAATAAGAAAAACTCAGTAGTTAGCTACAGTGGGCACACTTGCTAAAAGCAACCCTTATATTTTAATGCGACAAATCTCTTAATAATTTAAAATTTTCTCATTTTAAATTAAAATATCTCTTGTCGTTAATTAAATATATTGCACAACCTCTGCTAACTTCTGATTTTTCCCCATTTAAATTAATATAAAACGCAAAAAACATTTGTAAATCTCCATACTTGCGTATACATACATACGGATAAACAAAAGAACGAAAGCGACATAAGAGGTGAAACCAAATCTCATACAGTGGTACAAGAGTGGTTCGGTGCGTACACTAGCGTTTAAAAAATATATCTCTCTTGTGTAAAGCTAAAAAATTTTCCCGAGTAATTTAGTATTTCACTCTGTATCCCCATTTATACAGTCCACAAAAATATCGATAGTGAAAATCTTAAAAAATAATTACTCATATTTACATATATATATATTTGTATTTTTCCCACGTATATTTAATTCTCCCCCATATATACGCATTAAATACAGTGCAAACGCAGCACAGTGATCAAATTTGCTCAGTCTCACCCTCAAATAAATTTAACTTAAAAACTTTTTTTTTGTTTTGAAAAGTATTCTCTCTTGCTATTTAACGTGAATATTTAAACGTAACTCCCTCACATAGTTAAAAGCAAATACTCTCTCTTCAAAAAAAAAAAAAGTTTTCTCTCTGAAGTTAAATTTTTTGTTAATTCTCAACTCTAAGCGACATAAAACAAATCTCAAAATGAGTGACAATGAAACCAAAAAAGGTGGCTCCAAACTCAAGGAGTTAAAAAATTTAAAATCTCGTCTGCCCCCAAAAAATTTACATCCCAAACGGACAATTTTTTGGAATATTGTGCTCGGTTTGGGTCGACGTCGCTCCAAGACAACACTGAGTCCTCACTCAAAATAAAAAACTCAAACATAGAAAAATTTTGGAATAGAGTCCAAACCGTCTTCGATAAGATTGTCGAAACCCCAGATCAGGACCTTCCCGAAGATTTTCCAACATCTGCTAATAGCATATACAGGTCCTGTCTCATAGCATACGAAGACACAAAAGCCCAGATCGAAGACCAGCTTCACTTGCTTAAACAAGCAAATGCCCCCGCTCCCCCTACCGTCACACCAGCTCCATCTGACAACTCCGGTATTTCGCTAAAAATCCCTCCCTGCGATACCGAAATATTTTATGGTGGTTATGAAAAATGGCCCTCATTTCGTGACATGTTCACAGCCGTTTATATTAACCATCCCAAACTCTCCCAAGCGCAAAAATTGTATCACCTCAGATACAAAACCCAAGGAAAAGCAGCTCAAATAGTCAACCAATTTCCCTTGACTGATGACAACTTTGCCTTAGCGTGGGAAGCCCTAAAATCCCGATACGAGAACAGACGAGTTCTCGTCGATAATCAAATACGGGCGCTAATGAACTTAAAAACGATCACCATGGAAAACAATGAAGATATACATAAGTTGCAATCCTCAGTAAATAATTGTCTTCAGATTCTCGCCACGCAACAGGTGTCCACAGATAACTGGGACCCCATACTTATTTATCTCGTGACCTCTAAACTCCCTGAAAATACAGTCACGTTATGGGAGCAGTCTCTGACTTCAAGAAGAGAACTTCCTAACTGGTGCCAAATGGACCAGTTCCTCACAACTCGATATGAAGTCGTAGAGCGAGTCGATCAATGGCGACCAAATAAATTTAAAGCCACCCCACAAGCTAAGCCACCATTCAAACCCCAGCAGTCGCATCCCTTCCAAAATAGATCGACCTCCCACACCCAATCTCATATGACAGAGCAGCGAACAATGTACAAATGCGCTATTTGTAAAACATCATCTCACCTCCTTATAGGTTGCCTCAAATTTAAGAAGCTGTCGACCTCTGATCGCAGAAGGTTTGTGAGAGAAAACAATATGTGTTTCAATTGCCTCTCTCAGTCACACATATTGAAAGACTGTTCCAGTACCCAAACTTGCAATCAATGTCAAGATCGGCACAACTCAGTTCTTCATGAAGACACATCTCAAGTGCCGAAAAGACAACCCTCACGATTGCAAAGGACAGCCTCACAAGCCACGACCACGAATTCCACAGTCTCACCCGGTAATACTCCCGATCAAGCCAATGCTCTGGATGAAAGCCCTTCATGCTCGCAGAAAAGCCAAGTGCAATCGTTTTATTCCGAAAACGATTGTGAAATAATTTTACCCACGGCTATCGTTCCCGTAGAGCATAAAGGAGAAATTTTTAAACTACGAGCTCTTGTGGATCAGGGATCTGAACGAAACTTTATCTCTACCAGAGCCCACGATAGACTCAAGCTCCCATTCAAACCCTCTAGATTTGAAATATCAGGGATGGGCGGCAAGGTAGTTCAGACCTCAAACAAATTGTGCTCTCTGACTTTGGTATCACCCGATTTTAAAACCAGAACAAGTGCAGGGGCAATAGTATTACCCCGGCTAACAAAAATGCTCCCCTCGCTTAAGCTCACTAGCGAGCTTCAAGCAAAATGGGCACACCTCAACCTCGCAGACTCGAACTGTCACTCCCCCTCGCAAATAGATCTCGTCCTAGGCAGTGATGTAATACCGCAAATCATCCAAAATGGCGTTGAGAAACTTTCCCCCCATCTTCTAGCGCAGAAAACCATTTTTGGATGGATTCTGAGCGGTAGAGCCCCTGTGATGGTAAACGCTTTCTGCATGCAAGTGTCAGAAGTGTCGAACGACGATCTTAACTCTCTATTGCGTAAATTCTGGGAATTGGAGGAAGTTCCCACCAAACCCCAAATAATCCCAGAAGACGAGTTTTGCGAAAATTTCTATGCAGCCACAACCTCACGCGATGATAACGGTCGTTATATCGTAAGGCTGCCGTTTAAACCCAGCTTCCCAGAGTCAATCCCATTATCCCACTCTTGGTCTTCAGCTCTAAGCCAGTTTCTTGGAATGGAGAGAAGTCTGCAGAAGAAAGGGGATTTAAAGACTCAATATGATAGTGTTCTAGAAGAATACCTCACCCTCGATCATATGGAGGAAACCGGCTCCTATGAAAAATTAGACGGAGGAAAATGGCTCTCATTTTATCTTCCTCATCACGCAGTTGTCAAACCCGAGAAAAAGACATCAAAGGTGCGGGTCGTGTTTAACGCCTCAAAGAAGTCGGCATCTGGACATGCGCTCAACGACGTTTTGTATACCGGCCCTACCCTCCAGCCCGATCTGATGCTTCTGATTCTCAAGTGGCGTACCTACCAATTTGTTTTTAACGGAGACGTAGAAAAAATGTACCGTCAAATCATAATGCATGAAGACGACAGAGGCTATCAGAGGATCGTCTTTCGCTCATCTCCGAGCGACCCCATAAAAGACTATCGTCTGAAAACAGTCACATTTGGTGTGAACTGTGCCCCCTACCTCGCCATACGTACTCTTCACCAACTGGCCAAAGATGTAGAGGAACCTTTCCCCAAAGCCGTCCCTGTTTTGACGAAAGAAACATATGTAGATGACATTCTCTCTGGCAGCCATGAAATTCTCTCTGCTGAAACATCTCTCTCCCAAGTCATCCAAGTGTTAGCGTCAGCAGGATTTCCATTACGGAAAATAACGGCCAATCACCCCAGTATAATAAAAAACATCAAGGAAGAGGACTTGCTAGATACCAATCTTTTGGAATTCGGGAAAGCAAGCAACACCAAAACTCTCGGCATACAGTGGAACGCTCTGACCGACACGTTTTTGTATAAAGTGGACTCAATACCCCTCTAGTCCGCTAGTACGAAACGACAAATTCTCTCCTCGGTCGCAAAACTTTTTGACCCCGCAGGGTGGCTTACCCCGATTATGATTCAAGCCAATATTTTACTCCAAGAGCTATGGATAGACGGAACTGGCTGGGACGAACCAGTGAAGCCCCTCCGCTTCATTAAATGGACGCAGTTCGCAAAAAATTTACCCAACATCTCAGATATAAAGATACCTCGATGGGTTGACTACATCCCGAACCAGCAGGTTGAACTGCATGGTTCCTGCGATGCGTCAGAAAAGGCATATTGCGCCACTATATATTTGCGAACAACCCACGGTGCCACCACGTCGTCGCACCTTCTGGTCGCTAAAGGCAAGGTTGCCCCTCTTCGCACTACCAGTCTTCCAAGACTAGAACTATGTGCAGCTCTACTCCTTGTCCGACTAATCGCCGTCGTACAATCCCATCTCGAGCTCTCTCTTAAAAATCTTTACATGTGGTCTGACTCGGAAATTGTGTTAGCATGGCTCGAAAAGCCTCCCCACGCTTGGAAAACTTTCGTATCCAATCGAACAGCTGAAATTATGGATCTCGTCGGAAGCGCCTCCTGGAAGCATGTAGGCAGTCGCGACAATCCAGCAGACATGGGCACTAGAGGATGCAAACCCATGGACTTGGCAAATTCTTCGCTGTGGTGGAATGGCCTTGCGTGGCTGACCCAGCCCCCCGAAGCTTGGCCAAACCCATCTACCCGCAGCATCAACCCGCCTGAAATGCGCCGAGTCGAAGCACTATACTCAGCTGAAGATGACCCCGATGTATTGGATCGATTTTCCTCATTTCTCGCGCCCTCAGGGTCATGGCATTTGCCTTCAGGTTCATTAATAATCTCAAGAATCGAATTCGAGGCATTAAACCCGCTTACACTCCCTCTCTGTCTCATGAAGATCTCCGCAAAATGAAAAATAAACTTGTGACGTTAACGCAAACCCGATATTTTCCTCGCGAAAGAGCATGCTTGGAAAATGCAAAACCCATTGATCAAAGAAGCTCTCGATGAAAACGGGCTCCTCAGGGTTCATGGTAGACTAGTTCATTCAACGTTGACTTACAATGAAAAACACCCCGTTATTATATCGGAGAAATCTAGATTCGCTGTCCTCTATATACAGTACCTCCACGAACTTCTCCTCCACTCCGAATTACGTATAATGCAGCAATGCCTCAGGCAGGATCTCTATATTCCACGCCTAAAACCCCTCATAAAGAGATGCATCCATCAGTGCAAAACTTGTACCCTCCACAAGCAGCAAATGCGATCGCAAATCATGGCGGCTTTGCCCCCGGAACGATGCACATATGCTCCGCCTTTCACCACTACCGGTGTCGACTTTGCGGGGCCTTTTCAAATAAAAGCCTCCTTGCTAAGGTCTCACACCTTACTGAAAGGCTACGTGGCCGTTTTTGTCTGTTTTGTGACAAAAGCTGTCCACCTTGAGCTGTGCTCGGACTTAACAACAAATGCCTTTCTCGCAGCATTCGCTCGCTTCGTCGGACGTCGTGGATATCCTGCCACAATGATGAGTGACAACGGCAAGACGTTTATTGGAGCTAAAAGAGCGACAGGAAAGGAGTTCGTTGACTTCATGAAAACTGCCTCTCAAGAAGTAATCGCAAAATACTCTCCCCAGGGCATTAATTGGAAATTCATTCCGCCCGGAGCTCCCCACATGGGCGGCTTGTGGGAGTCTGCAGTGAAGAGTTTCAAACTGCACTTCAAGAGGACTGCAGGAGCCCACAAGTTCACATTTGAAGAATTTCCCACCCTCTTGGTAAGAATTGAAGCCGTATTAAACTCTCGTCCTACCTCACCTTTATCCCAAGATCCCACAGATTTTACCGCGCTGACCCCCGGCCAATTTCTCCGAGGTAGTCCCCTCCTCGCTATCCCTGAAGTGGATCACGCGGATTTATCTCTTATAAACCGATGGGACAGGGTAAGAAGCTTACATCATCAATTCAGCAAAAGGTGGAAGGAAGACTACCTAAAGGATCTCCAGAAAAGGCAGAAGTGGAAAAATCCACAACCCGAACCCAAGGTCGGTGAGTGTGTCTGCATTCACGACGACTCACTTCCCCCGACTGAATGGCGCCTTGGACGTATTGAAAAAATACATCCAGGTCCTGACGGCCATATACGTGTTGTTGACGTTCGTACTCAAACCGGCACCCTCACACGACCACTTGTCAAGCTCTGTTTCCTCCCTCAGACTGAAAGCCCACCCTCTCGGGCAACCCCGGAGAATTCGTAGCCACTCTCAAACCACCTCTGTCCACTCTTACCACATCACCGTCACTAATATGTCGTATTTTGCAACATAAGGCCAGCTGAAATCCCCTGTATCAGTATTTCTCTCCACTAAAATACTTTTACAACTGTAATTACAGATCCCTTTGGATCGTGCAAATCAGTCGTCGTCACGAAGACCAGTGCGGTCGGAGATCGTTGCTCCCAACCGCGCCAATGAATCACGCAGCTCGACACTAATAACGGATTACCGACGGTGCCGCATATGCACCCGTCAGCACGCTTTTTGGAACTGCGTCATATTCAAAAAAATGAAACCACCCCAGAGATGGATGCTTGCACGAGCCCATAAGTTTTGCCTGAATTGCTTGGCATTATCTCACATCACCAGCGAGTGCAGCTCGTACGACAGATGCCGGATCTGTGAAGCGCGACATCACTCCCTACTCCATCGGCGGGACGCTACCCCAAGCGCCCAGCGCGCCATCCAGGCACCCCGGCCTGGCAGATCCGCCGTACCGGCACCCCCTGCCGCCACCGGGCAACCCCGTTCTCACCCGGGAAACAACATTCCCTCAGCAGCACCCAGCATCGCACGACGCACCATTCGATGCACCGCACAAGGACTGCAGACCGCCAACGCTAGAGGAAAAGTGCCCCAAATCCTCGTGCGAGATGCATTGCGGACCCTTAAGGAGCTACAGGAGGCTCTAGCCGCTGAACGCGCCTAGGGCGGGGACGATGGCTGAGCGACTGCCGCAGTCGTCCGCAGTCAACCATATTTTTTCTTTCAAACAAAATGAATTTAAATGAATTTATCATGAATTTTAATTGAATTATTGAATTTATATGTACCTTTTATTTGTAAGCTACATACATGTAAAAATGTATACTAGAATTATTTATACATTGAATATGTATAGCCATCATGATCCTTAATAGTCATCACTTATACTCATCAGTTGAGGTAAGTTTTAGACCAATTTGTATTTCGGCCCTCTGGCAACCCCAACTGATGAGTTGACAGTTGTTTTTATTATTATACTTTTTCGAATTTTGCTATCCCGGGTGTGACTGCTCTTTGGTTTTTAAAATTTAATAAATAAATTGTGAATTTGAAAACAAACAATACAACGTTTCTTATATATTCCCCAAATTTGTGAAACCGTGCTCTTTAACTCGTTGGTATCAATAACCATCCAACTGTGTCATTCTCAGTGCACTCGTGTGGAAACGCCATTTCACATATAGCAGTCAGGATTAGGAAATCCGTGATTTTGAGCTATTATATGAACCACCGCAACCACCATACAACCACCATCAAAGCACCACATCATCGCCATCACCTCCGCATCCGCAGCAGCCACATACACCAAAAGGAAGGTAAAATTTATATCGCCTATCCCCTTAAACAGGTAGAAATCCTCTGCAAATATTTAATTTGTCTAAAAAGTGTGTTGGACACAGGTAGAAATATTTTTCAAAAATTTAACGTGTCTAAAAGAAGTTTTAAACACAGATTTCAATCCCGATATGGATATAATGTGTCGACCTCGATATATGAAACACAATTAGAAATCCTTATGTGGATTTAATGTGTATAAAAGGTGAAAGTGAACGCTGATGAGTATCTCCGAGTGGACAACCAGGGCATCTTTCCCAACAAATAGAAATTTATTTGTCTATCCAACTTAATGTGGAAAAGTACAATTTTTTTTTATTTATTATAAAAAGTGTTCAAACCAAAAAATACAAGAGATAATATAACTTATGTTTGTGAGTAATTGTGATTTGCAACCAACGCAGTGCTATTTTTACGGCTTTTGGTATTATTTTCTTCAGTTCGCCAACTGATTAATAAAGTGTGTTCTGTGATAGATATGCTAAGGCTATCAACCAAGTGAAAATATGGTTCCTGTAGCAAGATTTTTGTCATCGTATGTGACGAGGAGGGGTGTAGACGTAACAAAACCCTCAAATCCCTCGCTGGCAGTACTTGGGGAAAAGATAAAGAAACGCTCATGACTACATACAAAGCAATTAGCCAACCGATTACGTGCTACGCGTCACCCATATGGTCGCCAAGCCTAAAAATTACCCACTGGAAGAAACTACAGGCTTGCCAAAATACTGCTCTCAGGATCGCCACGGGCTGTCTTCTTATGTCCCCAGAACACCATCTGCATAATGAGGCGAGAATACTCCCCATCAGGGAAAGAAATGAGATGCCGACCAAACAGTTTCTGTTGAATACCCAGAAACCTGAGCATCCCAACAGATATCTGATTGATGAACCAGCACCGCCTAGGGGCTTAAGGAGTCATCTCCGTAAGCATTTTGAGGAAATACGGCACCTGAGAACCCAGCCGTATTAAGTGAAAAAACACAAGCAGGTCCTTGGTGAACTCCATAAACAGGCGTCGGACCTTTATGCCGTGCATTGCCCGGTGAATCCATTACTTAAAGAAAAGTATCCAAAACTCGCGGAAGAGGAACGCATACTCCCCAGGGAAATGCGTGTCACTCTTGCTCAACTTCGTTCTGGATACTGTAACAAGTTAAACTCTTACATATCCAGAACAACAACAACAACAACAACAGGAGGGGTGTAGGTAGGGACGAGGAGGGGTGAAGGTATCGAACCCAATCCGGGTCCGTCTCCTGACCCCGGTCCTGAGAAATGGTTGCTGAAACTGTTGCTGCATCTGCCGGAAAAAAATCTTTTTATGACTGTCATACTCTTGTCAGTGTGTCTCGTGTAAGGGATGGTTGCATCGGACAGTTTGTTCTGGGCTAGACCCCAAAACCAAACGTCCACGTAACTTCTATAAATCTTTTGTGGTTCCTTGCTTTTCACGTCCTAGGACATCCCGTAGTTGGCGCCTTAGCGCCCCCCCCCCCCCCCCCCCCCCCCCGCTACCTTCCAGCAGCCCCGCTGCTCAGCAAGCCACAACAAGTACCCGTTGTTGCTCGCGCCCCACGGCGCCACCAACTCACGCGGCTGCTCCCACTCATACCTACAATCTCCGTAGTAAAGTCAGGAGCAATGCCGAGCATCATCCCTGCCCCCGTCTTCTTCCCCCCTCTTTTCCGGCAGCAATTGTGTAGGTCAGGGAAACAGACTCTTAGTCCCTACTTCCTTTGCACCGTTTGCCAGCACAGAATATATAAGTTTGCCACATCCGCCCAATGCAGCTTCTGCCTTGGGTGGTGCCACTTTCCTAGATGGTCTTGTTTCCGCGACGGCAACCCCCCGACTGGTTTCATTGCGCCATGTTGCCAGGCCGCATACCCAAATACACCGGGTACCCCAATGCCTAGGACGTCTAGTCCCAGGACCTCAACAGCAATCGCGTTCTGGCCTTCCACAACCCAGGCGTAGTCACCCGTCACTTACTCCCAGAGTGACGACGTCTCCCCCTATGCACTTCAGAATTCTGCAGTTAAACTGTAATGGATTAACTGGGAAGATCACGGAGATAGTCGACTTCACAAAGCGGTACAACATCCGCATTGCTACGATTCAAGAGACTAAACTAACAGCAAAATCTGCATTGCAGACTTGTTCTGGGTATAATGTCCACAGAAAAGATCACGAAAGCGGAAATGGAGGCGGCCTCGCGTTTATCATACACCACACTGTGCAATATCATATATTTGATCCCGACATCGACCGCAGGGCAGTGTCTTAGAACGTCAAGGATTATATCTCCGGTCGGGCGATGCAAATCTAGAAATCATCAACATCTACATCCCTTCTGTCACCTGTTGCCCCAGTGGATACCGCCCTGATATCAGCGGCGTACTCACTGGAAACAATCGCATTATCTTAGGCGATTTCAATATCGATCACGATCTCTGGCATTCAAACATGCGGGTGGGCAGTAGGGATGAGATGTTAGCCGATCAAATAGAAGAAACGACGTTCTGCACTATAAACGGAGACGCCCCCACGCGTATGGTAGGAAGCTGTCACAGTTCGCCGGATATTTCAACCGTGAGCGCAGAACTCCTAAACTGCGTCAACTGGCAGCCGATGGTAACATTGGCATCCGACTTCCTGCCTATACTTATTTCGCTCGAGCGTCCCGCCGACTTCATCGTCGCAGAAAAACGCACTTTCATTAACTTTAAAAAAGGAAAGTGGGATGAATACAAATCCTTTACAGACAACCGCTTTGCTGCCCTCCCTATCCCAACTGATGCCCGCCAAGGGGAGTGTGCTTTCCGCAAGGTCACTGAATCCGCCTCGGCTCGTTTCATTCCCGCCGCTAGAATTCCCGAAATTCGGCCCCACTTCCGGGCAGAGGCCGCAAGTTTAGCGAGCGAACGTGACCTTATAAGACAGCTCGATCCCGACGACCCCCAAATAAGGGATATAAACCAACGCATCAGATTGCTTGTGGATGAACACCAGCGGGCGAAATGGGAGGAGCACCTAAGCGGTTGTAACCTCTCTGCCGGTGTAGGTAAACTTTGGTCCACTGTAAAGCCCAATCGAATCCGTCTAGGCACACCGACAAAGTTTCCATCGCCTTTGGCGACAAGGTGCTGTCGGATGCGAAAAAATGCGCGAGCGCTTTCTGCCGACAATACATAGTGCATTCTACGGTCGACAAAAATAGACGGAGGGCCAACAGACACGCACGTAAACATAAGTTCAGCACGTGACCAATTGCCATCACCGCCAAAGAGGTTGAGGATGCCATCGGTCATGCTAAACCAGCCAAAGCAGTGGGCCCAGACGACATAGCCATGCCGATGCTTAAAGGCCAAGGGAAAAGGGTTTCAAATATTTAGCATATGTCTTCAACCTGTCTCTTTCCACCTTTGTCATACCCGAAAAATGGAAAATGGCCAAGGTGGTCCCGCTACTAAAGCCTGGGAAACCAGCTAACATAGGAGAATCATATCGCCCGATATCTCTCCTATCGCCAGTAGCCAAGACGCTTGAAGCCATTTTGCTACCCCAATTCAAAGCAAATTTGCAGCTAGCCTGTCAACAGCATGGCTTTAGAAAACTCCATAGCACCACCACCGCGCTAAATGCCATTAGCACCCAGATAAATTATGGTTTAAACCAGAAGCCCCACCATAGAACAGTTACTGCAAGACTTGGAAGGGTCTACCCTTCCCCCATGTCTTAAAAGGTGGACCGAAAATTATCTGGGTGGTCGGCAGTCATCGATGCAATTCAGAAACGAAATATCAAAACCAAGAAGAATTAAACAAGGGCTGCCTCAGGGTGGTGTCCTATCCCCACTTTTGTTTAATTTTTACATATCAAAACTACCTTCGCCACCAGAAGGAGTTACTATCGTTTCTTACGCCGATGACTGCACAATAATGGCCACAGGTCCGGGCCCAAAGATCGATGAGCTTTGCAACAGAATAAACGGCTACCTCCCTGATATTTAAAGTTTTTTCGCCTCGCGAAAACTGGCATTATCACCGACTAAATCATCCGCGACCCTATTTACAACTTGGATGTCCCAAATGTCGACCATTTTGAACATCCACGTCGATGGCACTACGCTACCGACTGTCCTACACCCCAATATCTTGGGTGTGACATTTGATCAGGATCTACCTTTTGGCAAGCTCGCAGCCACAATTGTTCCGAAAATCCATAGCTGTAATAAAATCTTCAAATCCCTTGCTGGCAGTACTTGGGGAAAAGACAAAGAAACGATCATTACCACATACAAAGCAATTGGCCAGCCGTTTGCGTGCTACGCGTCCCCTATATGGTCGCCAAGCCTAAAAACTACCCACTGGAAGAAGCTACAGGCCTGCCAAAATACTGCGCTCAGAACCGCCACGGACTGTCTTCTTATGTCCCCAGGACACCATCTACATAATGAGGCGAGAATACCCCCCATCAGGGAGAGAAATGAGATGCAAACCAAACAGTTCCTGTTGAATACCCAGAAACCTGGGCATCCCAACAGACATCTGATTGATGACCCAGCACCGCCTAGGGACTTAAGGAGTCATCAGGAGGGGAATTACCCGATAGTCAAAAGGCGTTGTGTGCTTAGTAAACACGAGATCTATCAATTGCTTGCTTTGCCTTTGTTGTATCTAACACGGAGTGCACTTTCCGTACGTAAATCACGTTAATATAAAAAAAGTTTTGTGAACTACCAAGCAACCACGTACCTTATGTTTTTTAAGTGAATCCAGTGTTGGTACACGTAGAAATTCCCTATTCGTGGGGATTTTAGTAGAAAAAAGAATACCGTGGGGAATAAAAGACAGATTTTTATATATTTGGTAAATGTAGGGATTTTTCGACAAAATGAAGCAAAATGTGCAAATATATTTGTCTGTTTGCATATTAAATTTGTTTTTCCCTAATCACAAATACGTTCATTTTTTCTATTAAAAAATATGGTTAAGTGGCATTATAATAACAACTCCTACTTTACGTTATTATTGGCAACACTGTAATCAGCTGATTCAATGAAAACACAATTTTTTCAAGCAAACGTCCGATTCCTATAATTCGTTTGGCGCCTTTCGCTGCTGATTTTATAAAGGTACATTTAAAGAAAAATTAAAAGCATTGGAATTTATTGACCATATTAATTTTGAACAGAAATGAGTTCTTCAGAAGAATCAAGCAAAAGTTTTGAAAAGAGCAAAAATTATCTGAAGCAAAGGTTTACCAATAAGTGGCTCCAAGACGAGAAATTTAAGTGTTGGTTAGAAGCTGTGGCTGGGGAGGTGCTCAAAAGCAAATGTGTTGCCTGCAACAAAATTTTAAATTGCAGCAAGTCCGATTTGTTGAGACACGCCGGAACGAAATCGCACCAGAATAATGTAAAGGCTATAGCCAAACAAAGCAATTTGAGTAATTTAAAAAAAAACCTTGAATGGAGAAAGGGAAAAAGATAAAAAGAATTTTGAAATACGACTGAGTATGTTTTTTGCTGAACACAACTTAGCATTGACAGTGGTGGATCACCTTATTCCTCTTTTAAAAGAAATAGTGCCGGATTCTGAAATTATAACAAATGTTAATCTTGGGAGGAAAAAGTGTACTAGCATAATAAAAAATGTAATAGCAAAAGAAGAAAAAAACAACTTAGTAAATAAATTAAAAACAAAAATGTTGTCCGTAATGATCGACGAGAGCACAGATATCGGCCTCAATAAGCATATGTGCATCCTGGCCAGGTTTTACGACGAAGAAAAAGGACGAGTCGTAGTTAAGCTGTTGGATCTTCTACCATTAGGAACTGATTGCACTGCTGATGCTCTATACAAAGCTTTTAAGGAATTAGTTTTAACTCTTGGAATTCCATTCAATAACATAATTGGTAAATAAAATCTAATATCCATACGTATGAATATAAATCTTAAAGTAGTTTTATTACGTGTATATTTAAGGCATGTGCAGTGATGGCGCAAGTGTTATGGTCGGAAAATGTAACTCATTCGCTTCCAGATTGCATTACACTTATTATTTCTATGTCTGTACATGGGCAAACATAAAACGCAATATTTTGTTTGTATATTTATTATCTATTTTTATAATAAATGTTCCAAACATTAGACCATTGCATTTTTAATTAAACATTTTTGGGTTTGTTTTCGGAAATAACTGAAACAAGTAAGGAAGGCTAAGTTCGGGTGTAACCGAACTTTACATACTCAGTTGAGAGCTGTGGAAACAAAGTAAGGGAAAATCACCATGTTGTAAAAAGAACCTAGGGTAACCCTGGAATGTGTTTGTATGACATGTGTATCAAATGGAAGGTATTAAAGAGTATTTTAAGAGGAAGTGGGCCATAGTTCTATAGATGGACGCCATTTAGGGATATCGCCATAAAGGTGGACCAGGCCTGACTCTAGAATTTGTTTGTACGATATGGGTATCAAATGAAAGGTATTAATGAGTATTTTAAAAGGGCGTGGGCCTAAGTTCTACAGATGGACGCATTTTCGAGATATCGCTATAAAGATGGACCAGGGGTGACTCTAGAATTTGTTTGTACGATATGAGTATCAATTGAAAGGTGTTAATGAGTATTTTAAGAGGGCGTTGGCCTTAGTTCTATATGTGGACGCCTTTTCGAGATATCGCCATAAAGGTGGACCAGGGGTGACTCTAGAATTTGTTTGTACTATATGGGTACCAAATGAAAGGTGTTAATGAGTATTTTAAAAGGGAGTGCGCCTTAGTTCTATAGGTGGACGCCTTTTCGGTATATCGTTATAAAAGTGGACCAGGTTTGACTCTAGAATGCGTTTGAACAATCTGGGTATCAAACGAAAGGTGTTAATAAGTGTTTTAAAAGGGAGTGGGCCTTAGTTCTATGGGTGGACGCCTTTTCGGGATATCGCCATAAACGTGGACCAGGTGTGACTCTAGAATGCGTTTGTACAATAAGGGTATCAAATGAAAGGTGTTAATGGGTATTTTAAAAGGGCGTGGGCCTTAGTTCTATAGGTGGACGCCTTTTCGAGATATCGCCATAAAGGTGGACCAGGGGTGACTCTAGAATTTGTTTGTACAATATGGGTATCAAATAAAAGGTGTTAATGAGTATTTTAAAAGGGCGTGGGCCTTAGTTCTATAGGTGGACGCCTTTTCAAGATATCGCCATAAAGGTGGACCAGGGGTGACTCTAGAATTTGTTTGTACGATATGGGTATCAAATTAAAGGTATTAATGAGGGTTTTAAGAGGGAGTGGCCCTTAGTATATATGTGAAGGCGTTTTCGAGTATTGACCAAAATGTGGACCAGGGTGATCCAGAACATCATCTGTCGCACACCGCTAATTTATTTATATATGTAATACCACGAACAGTATTCCTTCCAAGAATCCAAGGGCTTTTGACTTCGCCCTGCAAAACTTTTTCATTTTCTTCTACTTAATATGGTAGGTGTCACACCCATTTTACCAAGTTTTTTTCTAAAGTTATATTTTGCGTCAATAGACCAATACAATTACCATGTTTCATCCCTTTTTTCGTATTTGGTATATAATTATGGCATTTTTTTCATTTTTCGTAATTTTCGATATCGAAAAAGTGGGCGTGGTCATAGTCGAATTTCGGCCATTTTTTACACGAATACAAAGTGAGTTCAGTTAAGTACGTGAACTGAGTTTAGTAAAGATATATCGATTTTTGCTCAAGTTATCCTGTTAACGGCCGAGCGGAAGGACAGACGGTCGACTGTGTATAAAACTGGGCGTGGCTTCAACCGATTTCGCCCTTTTTCACAGAAAACAGTTATCGTCCTAGAAGCTAAGTCTCTACCAAATTTCACAGGGATTGGTACCTTTTTGTTCGACTTATGGCATTAAAAGTATCCTAGACAAATTAAATGAAAAAGGGCGGAGCCACGCCCATTTGGAAATTTTTTTTATTTTTGTATTTTGTTGCAACATATCATTACTGGAGTTGAATGGTGACATAATTTACTTATATACTGTAAAGATATTAACTTTTCTTTTAAAATTTGAATTTAAAAAAAATTGTTTTTAAAAAGTGGGCGCGGTCGTTCTCCGATTTTGCTAATTTTTATCAAGCAGACATATAGTAATAAGAGTAACGTTCCTGTCAAATTTCATCATGATATCTTCAACGACTGCGAAATTACAGCTTGCAAAACTTCTAAATTACCTTCTTTTAAAAGTGGGCGGTGCCACGCCCATTGTCCAAAATTTTACTAATTTTCTATTCCACGTCATAAGTTCAACTCACCTACCAAGTTTCATCGCTTAATCCGTATTTGGTAACGAATTATCGCACTTTTTCTATTTTTCGAAATTTTCGATATCGAAAAAGTAGGCGTGGTTATTGTCCCATATCGTTCATTTTAAATAGCGATCTGAGATGAGTGCCCAGGAACCTACATACCAAATTTCATCAAGATAACTCGAAATTTACTCAAGTTATCGTGTTAACGGACAGACGGACGGACGGACGGACGCACATGGCTCAATTGAATTTTTTTTTCGATACTGATGATTTTGATATATGGAAGTCTATATCTATCTCGATTCCTTTATACCTGTTTAACCAACCGTTATCCAATCAAAGTTAATATACTCTGTGAGCTCTGCTCAACTGAGTATAAAAATAGTAGGGAATTTCGTAGGGGAAATTTTAAAGAGCGTAGGGAAAAATGGCGATTTTTTTGTAGTCAAGTAGGGATTTTCCAAAAAGTTATGTACCATCATTGAGTGAATCGTTGATCGTTGGGCTTACTGATGAGTGGACTGTGTGATGTTGTGATGATGTGATTTCGATGTGATGCTGAATGAACTGTATGCTGCGATATGATGATTTTAATGGTGGAGTGTTGTATGATGATGTGACGTTGTACGTTGTGATGATTAATGAATAGACTGTATGCTGCGATGTGACGATTTTAATGTATGTGTGTGAGATAACGAGTTGCTTGCTTGTCGTCTCGTTTTTTGTTCCCTCGCTGATTTTTGTTTATAATAACCTCTTACAAAATTTTCCAATTTATTCAAAACGTGAATTTTCAAATATGAATCTTTAAAAAAGGTGCTGTCTTATGATTTTGATTTTCTCGGCGCGTAAGGACTAAATGTTTGCGGGGGATGTGGCACCCGGGGTAGTTGGGTGCGATGCACGCAAATAAAAGAAATAAAAACAGAATTAGTGCCGAGTAATAACAATTCATTCACTGTGTAAAAAGAAGAACAACTAATCGCTGTATTTAATAAAAAAGGTTAATTAATTAAAATACAAAGTGCAAAATTCGAAAGTTGATAACAATTCGAAATTATTAATTACAGTGTTAAATGAATTAATGAAAATGAGAAAAATGGTTGGTTTTAGATTACTCACCTGTGGGATGGTTGCCGGCTCTTCAATGTTCGTAAAAGAAGTGAAAGAGTGTAAAACAAAGAAAGTCCGCGCAATCTACCGATAGCTAACTTTCGTCGAGTTTTTCCCTTCGAAGTTAGCGCTCGGCAGGGGTGGGCTGTTACCGGTAAATAATGATAATATTAAAAATTTGCGTTAGGGTGGTCGTTAATATTTAGGCTGGTGGCTCAAACAGATTGGATTCTCACCCCTTCCCCCTGGTCTAAAAAGATGGACCAAAAATTATCTGAATGGTCGCCAGCGTCGTTCAATTAAAGAACGAAACCTCAAAGCCTAGGAAAATTAAACATGTTGTACCACAGTGTGGTGTCCTATCCCCGCTTCTGTTTAATTTCTACATGCCAAAGTTTCTTTCCCCACCAGAAGGCATTACAATCATTTTCTATGGCGACGACTCCACACTTTGGAAAAAGATACAAGCAGTTTTTGCTAAATTACCAGAAACCGGGACACCCCAGCAAACAACTTCTTGATCTTGTCCCGCCTCCAAGAGGGTTACAGGAACCTTTCCATAAGCACGTTGATGAGATCCGGCACCTCCACACAGAATCGGAAAACGCCTTTGCCAGGACGCATCTGGTGAACCCTGTTATCAGTAAACAACTTCCTAACCTTGCAGAAGAAGAAATACACTACCAAGGGAGACAGGAGTCACCCTGATCCAACTTTGTTCTGGATACGGTAAGAGGTTAAATTCTTCCTTGTCCAGAACCAACTCCGACATTCGTAAGTATGTCCTTCCTGCGATGTGTTCCCACATGACACCAACCATCTTTTCAATTGTAATGTGGAACCTACACCCCCTCTCTCTTGTGCAGCCTTATTTGAACTGGTCGTTTCCTTGGACTTCCGTTAGAGAACTTTTATGAGAATAAAATATAAATATTTAGGATGCAGTTATAAAAAACTTACCAAAACTTCATCGAGAAAACCGACATGAATTGCTTGCTTTGTTGTTGTCGAAGTTTCGAGAAATGTCTCCTAACAAATAAAAACTCATTGTCTAGGGATGCAAGCAATACATCAATATGGTTCATAAACATGGATTATATGTCTTTAAGATTATATATAAAACGTCCTTTAAAGAATCTATCATCGGTAGAGTGGTAGATATCGTTAGCTTGAGTTACAAAAGTCCTAACAAACAGATTTTCAAACTTCTTTCTTCACAGATTTGGTTATAATATATTAAAATGCACCCACAGTAAAAATTTTATATATTTAAAACCAATAACTACAAAGTAATGCCATTTCTGTATGTGGTCAATGAAAAAATTTAATGTTTTTTGCTTCTCCTTTATTTTATTTATTAATTGAAAAGTTGTTGGTTTGAGCCTTTATAAGATACAATTTTTTAAGAATAGCAAGTGAGCTTTTTTTCAGTTACATCGTAAAATAATCGAAGCGACTTCGACGTACCGTTCGAAGCCATCGATGTTTTTATCTGCGATTTAGCGTCCCCAGTAAGATTAAATATATGTTTTTGTAGAATTAAATTTCATGAAGGGAGTTGAAAGGAATTTAATTTATTAAAGCTGACTTGACTTTACTTTTTATAAAAATTGGAATCGAAAAAAGACTATTTGTGGATTTAAACAAGATTGTTCTACAGAGCATAGAATTAAAGATTTTTCGCGGCATTTTGTTGCATTTTCTCCCTCAGTTGGGTTATACTTTCATCTATTCGAACAACAGCGCGGAATCTCTGCAATGAAAGTAAAACAATTATTATTAAAACTATAATAATAAGAAACAAGGATCTCTTGCTTTGACTTCATAATCTATTTAATTAACAAAGTAAACGTTGGAGTGCTTCAAAGAAAAAAAAATGTTCTTATATTTTTGATGTACCGCTAGATTAAGGCATTGGAATAGAAGAAAATTTCCTTTACCTTAAACTAACGGATAACAGTATTTTCGTTTTTTTTCATTTGGATTATAAATAAATAAATTTTTTGCAACATATAGCGAGCCATGTGAAAACGTGAGTTTTTTAAACCCAAACCTATTAAGGAATGCCTTTTTTTATTGTTATTGCATTTGGATTATAAATAAACACATCTTTTGCAACGTATAGTGGGCCATGTGAAAACATGAGTTTTTCAAATACAAGCCTGTTAAGGATTGCCTTTGTTTATTGTTGTTGCAAAGGCAAGAGGCAAATGATACTCCCATATAAAGAATAATCATTGAATTTAATTGGCTTAGCGTGAAAATGTGTGAAATATAAAGCGACTGCCCTACCACATTATTTAAGCGATAATTGGCAATACATAATGTTTAGGCCACAGCCCCCCCTCGTAACATAATTTTCTTTACTCTATTTTCCTTTGTTCACTACCACCCACATATGCTTGTGATCACTAATACACAAAAGCATCTGTGAGTAGTAGTACGTATGTATCCTAGATTTTTACCGCTGTGAGCCCGCGGTACAGCAACTTTGTTGCCGGGAAACCCAACTGAGGAGCTGTATCGTGGGTTCATCGGCTCATGTGGCAAAGAGGCTCGATCTTTTTTATCCAGCAGCCAGCGAAGGTACACGTTATCCCACTTTCACGTAAGTGTAAATTTAATACAAATATATTTAATATTCCTTTTTTATTAACACGAAACCTTTTGGTGTTCTTATTTTCTTCCTTTTTTTCGCCTTAATCATTCCTTAACAAATACGTGGGTGCGCGCCGCTGCCACCACGCATTTGTTCATGGTCCTTACCGCGCCGATAAAAAGAACCAGTCACATAATTACAGTCCACTCAACTCTCTAGGCATTAAATCAAGGAAGCATTCCAAACTCGTAATAATACACAGGAAAAACCACTAATTTCAAAATCAATACTCAGCAATTGTTCATGGTGATACAACTTTCTTGGTGATACCAGCGAGTTTATATTGAAAAAAAAACAACAACAGCCAATATACAACAACACATCCAACAACAATATCTAAATCACATTCGATTACTCCGGATCAACGAATTAATAAAGGTCGTGGTTGAAAATATTCCGTGCTAGGTGGGGTTTCTTTTAATTTCACTTTTAATAAAATTGCAAAATAAAATTATAAATTATAAAGTGATTCTTTATATTAAACAGTGCAAGTGATTTTTTTGTGAAGTGGAAAATTCATATTTAGTTGAAAAAAAAAAAAAAACAAAAGGGCGCTCAACGCAGTTATTTAAAGTATGTGCATCACGCCTTGTGACTATCTGGCAAAATCCCCCACCCGCGGTATGATTGTCCGGACACAGCTCAAGGTAGCACAACACTGCTCTAGAGGTTAACATAACCTCAAACACCGTCTTGCACCAATTTTCAACTTTCACTTTTGCAGAATTTTTATTTTCAAAGAATTTTTCACATTATTAAATTTTGATTTGTTAAGCGTATTGAAGCAAAATCTGTAATTTTAATTAACGAGCACAAGTCAATTTAACTAAAGATTTTTTCCACAAAAAAAAAGAAAAAAAAATCACTTGCACTTATTTTACACGGGCAATACGATCGCAATTTAGTTTGTTTCTATAGCACAAAGTGCACTTAGTTTCATACACACATATTGTTTTGTTATTCCTTCCACAATTATTTGAAAAATTGAAGAATTATTATTCTCACTTGCGGCAATATACCAATCAGTTGTGACAGATATAATTTGTGATACAAAAGCTCACAGTCCTTGGTTAAATTACCAAAAAGTCCATAACAAGCGTACATTTTTTTTTTCTCACTGACATCATTTTTGCACTAGCCATTACTTATTGGCTTAGACAATTCAGTAGCAAATCTGCATTAGCACATTCCTTAACATTTACGTGGGTGCGCGCCGTTGCCACCACGAAATTTTACTTATCCCACTTAGAACATAAGCCTCTATACAGTCCTTTTTTTACGTTAGCCATAACTTATCGGCTTACACAATCAATTGGTAAATTTGTGTATACATATGCATACACCAAATCTTTTCACTAATCATATTATTACTTCCAAGTTCGGTCCTTTGGCAACATTTTCACTCACTACACTCTGCAAAGGCAATTTCTTCTTAGTTTTTCATAAATTTATCGGTTTTCATTTTTATACACAATGGAGACCTATACACGCCAAGCAGATGCAGTGACGGAGTATGAAAATGACTTCAACGACATGTCACCTTCACAACACAGTAAACACTCCCTAATATACCAAAGGGTTGAGTTAAAACCTCTGTGGGAATCTACGAAGGTGGCATACGAAAAGCTCGTAGGTTCATCAGTCTGGACTTATCGGCTATCAAAAAGAAGCATAAAATGTGCTATTTCAGCTTCCTAAAGTGTCAGGCGGCAATAGCTGATCTTTTGGAAGGTTTTGAAAAGAAAGATAAGAAAGTAGATGTCTCAGATAATATGGAATATCATGTGCGCCTGCCAGCGTGTGATACGGATAGTTTCAAAGGTTACTATATTTCATGGCCGTCTTTTAAGGACATGTTCACTGTCATATATATTAATAATAATAAACTCCATGCAGTACAAAAACTATACTATTTAAGGCAAAAAACCCAAGGGGAGGCCAAAGAAATAGTGGAACGGTGTTCCTTAACGACAGACGGTTTCGATACAGCGTGGAAAAATTTATGTGACCGATACGAAAACAAACGTATCTTGGTCAATGCCCAATTAAAAATTGTTTTTAGTTTAAAAGCAGTTGAGAGTGAACGCGGTAGCTCCATTAAAAAACTGCAACGTGAAATAAACAATTGTATCTCAGCGCTTCAATGTCACAAGATTGACATATCAAACTGGGGTGCAATTCTAACGTATTTGTGCTCCACAAAACTGCGAGAACACCACACTGGCTCTATGGGAACAAACCATATAAAACAAAACAGAAATTTCAAAATGGACAGACATGGATAAATTCTTATCCAGCAGATTCCAAACGTTGGAAGCTGTCGTAGATATAAGAGGGGATACGGTTTCAAAACCCTCTAAGCCACATGCTACTCGTTCCTCGGCAGATACATCGTCGAAACGATTAGGGTCCTATCAGGCAAGTACAACCGTAGCCAAACCTACGTGTAAGATGTGCAAAAGTCCTGCACATCGAATTGCAAAGTACGAAAAGTATTACGTTTAACGCCTACTAAACGGTTTGAACAAATTAAGAGCAGCCGTTGGTGTATAAACTGCCTTTCTGCTGGTCATTCGGTAACAAAGTTCACCAGTCAAGTGAACTGGGTCACATGTCATTTAAGACACAATACGCTGCTTCACATTCCGAATCAGCCCAAAACCACAAATTCGGTAGATACGATCGAAGCATCAACGTCGAGAGATGCTCAAGCGCGTCGCAATGCTGAAAAAGAAAACAGTTTGATTAATAATGTGAACTCATGCTTCGGAAATACAAGTAAAGGAATGCTATTAGGGACAGCAGAGGTAAATATTCATTTAAATGGTGTTGACTATTCGGCGGGAGCCCTAATAGACTCGGGATCTTAATGCTCATTCATAACCGAGAAACTCAAGTGCAGAATAAATCTGCCAACTAAACGCATGCATGCCCAAGTTTCGGGCATCAATAATACAATGTCTGCACAAGTAACAGAAGCGTGCAACATACAATAGCGGTCACCAACAGACCCATTAATCGAGATCAATACGATCATGCTGGTTTTACCACAATTAACAGGGAATCTTCCAACTTGCCAAATAAACGCAATGACTAGGCAAGCATTCCCTGACTTAGTACTGGCTGACAAAAGATTCTTTGTCAATGAGCCAGTCGACTTAATTCTGGGCGGAGACATATACCCCCAAATTATGCTAGGCGGTATTAGGAAGGACGTTCTAAACACATTAATAGCACAGGAAACGGTGTTCGGCTGGATTTTGACAGGCCGGACAGATGCGGTTGATATAAATAAGACCCTAGTTTCATATTTTAACGAGGTCACTTTAGACAAACAACTGGCGGCTTTCTGGGAGATAGAGGAAATTCCAAAGAAGAGGAGCATCAATAACGATGACACTTACTGCGAGGAGCTATACAAATCCACAACATTTCGGAGCAACGATGGCAAATACGTAGTCTCCTTACCCTTTAGGAAAGAGTTTAACTTGGGCCCCTCATTATGAAGTGCGTGTTTTCAGTTCTATCGCAACGAGACACGACTTGCGAAAAACCCAGTCCTTCAAACGGAATACAATACAGTTGTATCCGAATATGAAACCTTAGGGCACATGAAACAAATAGGCAATATTTCTCCAGACTCAAATCACTGTTACTTCCTACCTCACCATGCTGTTATAAAGGAGGGAAGTACAACAACAAAAGTCAGAGTCTTAATTAACGCATCATGTCCCTCCACAAACGGAAAAAGTTTAAATGATACCCAATCCGACCTAACAATATTAATACTTCGTTGACGGCTGTTCAAATACGTCTTCAACAGCGACATCGAGGAGATGTATCGCCAAATATGGGTCAATGAAGACCAAACAAAATACCAGCGAATCGTATTTCGCAACTACCCCAAGGAACCAATCAAGCTTTATGAATTAAAAACAGTAACATTTGGAGTGAACTGTGCTCCATACCTTGCGATTCGGACACTGCACCAACACGCTGATGACGTGGAGACGTCGCATCCAATGGCAGCAGATATCTTGCGAAATTGTATGTACGTTGATGACGTACTCGCCGGTGGGCACAGCATCGAAACTGCGATAAAGGCAAGGGATCAAGTATCATCGGCGTTACAATCGGCAGGTTTCCCATTACGAAAATGGACGTCCAACTGCAAGAAAATTCTACAGGGTATACCGAAGCAACACTTATTAAGCAAGGATTTTCTTGAGTTTGAAGACACCAGCACGGTAAAAGCACTCGGTATCAGATGGAACGCTCATTTCGACTACTTCTACTTTGCAGCGAAACCCTTTGATAATAACCCTACTGCAACAAAAAGGTCAATACTGTCTGCGATAGCAAAACTTTTCGACCCTCTTGGCTGGCTAGCACCAGTCGTAATTGTAGCCAAAACAATAATGCAAAATATTTGGTTGGAAGGGACATGCTGGGATGAAGATGTGTCTGAAACTACTCTCCATCGGTGGCAATCATTCATGACTGACTACGAAAAGATCAACGATATACGCATACCGCGATGGGTTCACTACACATTGAAGGACAATAGCGAAATACATGGATTCAGCGATGCTTCGGAAAAAGCATATGCCGCCACTGTTTTCCTGAGGGTACAAACAAAGGATCAAGTCTTCACCAACCTGTTGATGGCCAAGACGAGAGTAGCCCGGTCAAAACCATATCCTTGTTTCGACTCGAACTCTGCAGTGCAGTTCTACTAGCAGAAATAATCGAATCTGTGGTCAAAAATATGAAATTTTCGAACATTAAAGTAACCCTTTGGACAGATTCAACCATAGTGCTGGCATGGATCCGGAAACCACCATGTTCGTGGTCAACGTTCGTGGCACATCGAATAACTAAAATCATCGACAAAGTATGGCGGCACGTAGACTCCTGCAGATTTGGCGAGCAGAGGCCTCTACGCTTCGGACCTAATCAACAATTCTTTGTGGTGGCAGGGACCTTCTTGGTTACAAGAAGACAACGAAAATTGGCCAAGACAAGAGGAAGATTATAATACGAATATGGAGGAAAAGAGGGTGAAAGTTCATACAACTTCGGTCAAAAATATCTTTGACATTCTGGATAGGTTTTCCGATTTACCAAGGGCTTTGCGGGTTATATCCTATATTCTTCGGTTTTTCCAGAATACGCACCCAACAACTAAAGCCTCCTTTATTAGGGATTCTCATTCGATAGCCCCTGACGAAATAGAAAAAACAACACAGATCTTGATAACAATATGCCAAAAGCAACACTATCAAGAAGAGTACGCAAATTTGAAGTCAGGAAAACTAATAAATGGCAAGGGTGAGATTTTACTCCTGGATCCATATATAGATGAAGAAGGCATCATTCGAACTGGGGGCGGACTGGGGCATCCAAAGACATGTCCCATAACGAAAGCCTTCCAATATTCTTCCTTATACTTGCAGGTTATCCAGACTTATAGTTCAATCCTCTCATAAGACCACCCTGCATGGAGGGAACCAGCTGCTGCTACGTCATATCCGCACTCAGTACTGGATCCCACGTGTTAAAATAATGATACGGTCTATTATCCACAACTGTAAGGTCTGTACTATTTACAGGAAGCGGACACAAACGCAACTTATGGGGATCCTTCCGAAGGAGCGCACCACATTTACCAGGGCCTTCACCAACACCGGGGTAGATTTCGCGGGACCACTCGATATAAAATCCTACCGAGGGAGGATACGTTTGCCTGTTTGTCTGCTTTTCGACGAAAGCCATCCATCTAGAAGCGACAAACGACCTTAGTACCGGGTCCTTCCTAGCTGCCTTCGCCAGATTTGTATCCAGACGAGGCTGTCCGAAAAACGTACTAACTTTGACGGAGCTTCGCGATCTTTAAGATCCGAGTTTAAAGCATTTCTGCGTGAAGCAAGGGACGGAACATTGAATAAATATAGCCATCACATTTTAGAATGGCATTTTATACCGCCAAGCGCTCCTCACATGGGAGGTTTGTGGGAAGCGGGGGTAAAAAGTTTTAAAACCTATTTTAAAAAGATCGCGTCCGATCATAAATATACTTTTGAGGAGTTTACTACCCTGTTATGCCGAATTGAGGCCTGCCTCAATTCTACGCCCCTCATTCCCTCATCCAACGATCCTTCCGACCTGGAGCCGCTTACTCCAGGCCACTTTCTCGTAGGTGGACATCTTCTAGCCTCACCTGAACTCGATTGCAGTGAAAACCCTGCCTCAATTGTAAACCGATGGCAGAAGATGAAAGCCCTCCATCAAACATTCTGCAAAAGCTGGAAATCGGAATATCTCACCGAGATCCAGAAACGGTACAAATGGAAACATCCACAATCCAACTTAAAACCCGGGGACCTAGTAGTCATAAAGGAGGATAACCTCCAACCAAACGAGTGGAGAATGGGGAGAATCGTTAACACACACCCAGGTTCCGATAACCGTGGTGTTGTTGACGTCCACACAATTAAAGGACAAATTACGAGACCAATCGCGAAATTGGTATTATTTCCGCACAACGACAAAGAAAATGAACTTTAATAGTATACGTTCCTCTATCCCAAACAACCCAGCTCTCGTTCACCCCGAACGAGGCCAACACACCGACATCCCGCTCTCGTTCCCCGGAACGAGGCCAACATACCCTAACGCAGATTCACTATCTGCCACAGAATCCGCAATTAAATTGGCAGCTAAATCCTCAAAGAAATTTATTTATATCGTCACCAAAATATCCAGCGACTCAAAAAAATATTCAAATATAAATAAAGTCGAAAATTAAGAAAATAAACCGCAGAATATTCCACTTCTTCAAACCCTAAAAATTCCACTTCGAATTCTCCTAACAATATCCAATTTCTGTTTTCCCACCATATCCCACTTTCAACCCACGCCCTTTCGGAATGAACTGGAAAGGTAAATTTCAATATATATGAGATTCGTCGTTAAAATTTTAAAACTCAAAAGGTTTGCATAAAATTCCAAATAAATAGCTCGAAACAATCGAATTTTTCACGAAAATGTTTACAAATAAATTAACTTGTCCTCTTGCCAAAGGAACATTAGCTTAAATAACGAACATTTGTCAACAGCCCCAAAAAGTATTACATTTTTTTCACAACATTTTAGCCCAGACAGCATTCTTTGAAAATTTTAATCAAAACAAAAATGAACCGTGGTGTATGATTACAAACAATCACAAGCTGCCAGAGCAAACTGTCATCGAACGTGTCGTTAACTCGGACACACTCATACCATCAGAGCCGAATCAAAAACTTATTACTTTTGCAGTTGAAGAATTAGCCCGTGCAGCAGATGATCAGCCGCACATGCAGGAACATGCATTAACTATCTCAGTAGCCTACCTTAGATCACATCCAAAGCACTATTCTATTTAGACTTTAATTCGTTTTATTTTGAAGGTCATATCGTATTTCGTGCTCTTGACAGAACATGCCAATAATAAATTATTTTATAAATATATATATATTTAAGCTAGATCGGATGCATATGGTACGTTGGCCAAATTGCCTACAGCTCCACCAGACAGCTTTGATTATCCAGCTTCATTGGCAGCCTCCTGCACGTCCTGCTGAGTAACAGCATCGATGGCCGCCAATAAAGCATCAATGCTATGTACTTGTTTAGTGTGTACTGCCTGGAGAATAATTTGTCTGCTCAAAGAACTATCGGTAGCATAACTCTCCAATAAGGCAGCTTTCAATTCAGCCTTACCACGATTGACATCATTGGATGATACTGAGCCTGATTTCAAAGCGCGTGTTAGTACATCTACGGCCTTGCCAATATGTTGGGAATCAGCAGATACTACAAATCCAAAAGGACCCGCTTCTGCATCTGAAGCATTAATGGTGGCAAACGAAGCTGGTGCATCAGAAATGACGCCTTACAGTGCTTTACCGAATGAACCATTAAAATTACCACGTTTGGTAGCAGCACCAGCACCTACAGCTTTTGCAAGACAGCAATTGCTAGAGCTTCCTTCTGATTCACTAGCGAACCACCTTGCATTAAACGTCCATCAAATATTTTATCATTCTTAAAATACTATTATGAGCTATGGGATAAACTTATACCCGACAGCTTGCTGCCCATCAATAAATAGTCGTTATCACACGCAGACGAATTCATAACCGAAAGCGTAAACTTCCTGCATACACGCGATGAAAATTTCCCTGAACGCCTCGTTAAAAAAGGTCTGACCAATTGAATCTCTATCCCATAAATACATCACACCCAGAATTTATCATAACACCTCTAATAACAACTCAATACCCAACACGACAATATCGAAATTTGGTTTCATACCAAATAAGGAACTAATCAAATTGAATCCCTGGCAAATCGTTTTAGAAACATGTCAATCATTCCTTGGCAATTTAGAAATGGAAGAAAAAGCTACTAGTAAATATTTCGTGAATTTGTGAAAGCTATGTAGGTTTAGAATTTTATCCAAAAATACACTATATCCAATTTTGTTTCAAAACCCCCTATGTGAGCATAAGTTCAATGCATTTTGACATAAGATGGAGTCAATGAAAGGCATTCTGAGATAGAGCGACAGAAGGGTTAAGCTTTTGTGCCATCCTGCTACACAGGGAGTATTCAAATTTTGAATCTGAAATTTCGGAAAGCTCCTTTACGTTAAGTATTAATGGAAGTATTCCCATCCCCCAAATTCTTAATGGAGATGAATGTTCCGAACATAAGAAATGAATAAGTTAACATGCGCAAATGTACTCATATTTCGTTATGGAGTATCTACTATTTACTAATGACATATTTACGTGAATCGGTTTACTGGTCGAGTTTTCGACGTTGAACTATGAATTTTGAATCGGTTTAGGTTTCGTATGTTCATAGGTTTATGCAAGTGCGCGATTCTTTGGTGTCCGTGCTTTTCATAAAACCTATGTTCAGCCACACTAATAGATCGTGGCATGGTTAATACATTCATCACAAAATTAGATAAGTGTGCTAAGAAATTATTCAGTTCAATACATATCGGGTATTAGTAAACTGATCGCTTTCCACTTGTAATACTAATATTTTTTCAAAAAACCGCAACGCACAAAGCAAAGCGGCACAAGATTTGTCTTTGCATGTAACTCGGCTGATACCAATGATAAGAAAGGCGAGGTCGTGGTAGTAAAATGTTTAATAAATGGCAATTTTGTGGATACAATGAAACGTATATTAAGTACCCTATTACAATAATTTGCGCACATTACTACCATCAAATGACACCACTGTAGTTGAAATAACAGCGCGCACTTTGGTAAAACTAGCTAACTTACTTGGATCGAAGGGTGTGGAGTCGATTGATTGGATATAAAGCATGCCCTTGAAATGTTCAGTGGTGATTGACAAAGTATCGTCGCTCGGTTCAGTTCATATGCATCATGATGGTCAACATGGTGGTACGCATAAGTTTTCGTCGGCCACCATATTAGAACCAGCCTCCTCACGTTCTATCCTAAAAGAAAATTACATAAATATTTGCGACAATGGGCTCGAACAACGCACTCCAAAATCACCTTATGTTCAGCAAGCACTACTCCAAATACGATCACATCCGGCTGCCTTCAATCGTGAGGTATTTGTACAAATACTGATAACAGTGTAGCAAAAACACGGTACAGCAGTAACAATAATAATGAATATAGAATGTAAACGAACACAGCTGTTTCAATTGTTTCCCGCTACTATCAATCATTAGTTTAGTAATTATCACTAGAAATATATTCCAACATTGATTTGGTATGTTTGAACTGAATACCTTCGGTTGCCTTCAATACCTCACCTATAAAACTTTTCGCATTGTGTATAGTCGTACCACCAAATATTGCCTAATATTTATAGCCAAGATTACTAAGTTGGTGTACTGCCAATGCTTCTTCGTATGTAGTGCCACCAACCATAAATACGACCACTTCTTGTGATGGACGCCGAGATGGTACTAATTCCGAATTAATTGCTGGATACATTGGATCTAGTTCTCTTCCTTTGAAAACATCTTCCAATGTTTCCTTAAGTAAGGGTGTGTGTTGAGTGAAAACATTTTCAACACCTTTCAAACCCTTTATTAAATTTCGCGTTAGCTTAACAGCATCGGAAATACGCACTAAATTGAAAATTTCTCCTTGTCGCATACGCGTTCCAGCATATTCAATTAAACTAGGTACAATAGCTGTACGTCTCCTGCGTGTTTTAATGATTTGCAACAATCTAGACGTATCGCAATTTGCGTGACGCTCATAACGTAAAGCATACAATGCCACCAATTTGATAACATCATCCACTGTAATACGTTCATCGGCTATAATTTTACGTATACGCTGAAGTTGTTGCGAATGTTCAGCTTTACATGAAACCTCTTGCTCCACCTCGGATACTTCAAAGAGGCTTCGCTTTGCAGTGAGCGCTGATAATTCTCCCACTATGCAAAGATGTTTTTGTACAGTACCAGACATTTTCTTAAATTGTGGATATGTTTCGATGAAATTTTTCATGTCGGCAATACTTTCAACTTTTTTTTGATTTTTGGCTTTACGTTGAAATTATTCCATTAAATTTTTAATTGTCGCACCAATTTCACCAAAATTTGCATACATATTTTTGCCATAGAACTCATCTTGTTCACCGTTGTTTGAAATCTTTTGGTATACCAGCTATATTAGAAAGATCAACCCGATTATTGTGTATGCAGAGTAATTCATGTACCATTGCTTGATATGTCCATCTATGTAGCAAGGGTGTAACAGGATCATCACTTCGATCTAATATGAGTAGAAGTGGTGGAGCAGCACCATTTTCATGGGTACGTGAGAAATCGAATAGGCTGGATTCTTTGCAAATTTGTTCATATATTTGTTTGGCTAAAGTTTGTGTCACTGCCGAGCCAGCACGATAACGTATAACTGGATTTAGTTTCAATGATAATAATACGGCTAATACACCTTGTACTGTACGCCCAAGTGCATCTGGCAACCAATTAAGGCGATGCATACTGTTAGGTATATTAAGTGAGAACAAATTCCGATTGACACAAAGGTAATCGGCGTATACTTCTTTCACTTTCATCACATTCTGCTAGATACTTTATGTCGGTACGCGGAATGATATTGCTGAAATAAATGAAATAAGAGCCATATTTGGGACTGCGTAGTTCGTCGGCAAGTAGCTGTACATTTTGTTTGGTTGGTCTTATGAATACTATACATTTCGAATTTTTCATGCGCTCACTAGAGCGCCCGGAATCAAGGCGTTCAAATAGATACACCTCACGTTGCAACATGTCTGATTGACTAAGCGCCATTGATAATGCTAGTCGTATCCTTGGATCAGTACGTACTTTGCCATCAACTTTAATGAGACGCTGCATCAGAATTTTGATCACCTCAGCCCCATTGAGGGCATACTTAAGACGATTTCTCAAGAAAATCATTAAGGGCAAGGATTCGCGCAATTTATGTGGGCCACTTGACGGTCAAGGAGCAAATACGCCTCCCAATTTGTCTAACATCCATGCCTTTGGGGCGGCTAAACGCTTCAAATACGTCTTGGGACCTCGCGCCTGTCATTAGAAGGACGCATCTTGTTTATCGTGTAAAATTTCGCTTCCCAGCTTTATTTAAAACCATGGAAAGAAAACCTGAAAATAAAAATACAAAATTAGTTAATAAAAGGTCAGATTACGCAGTTTAGTATCTATACCCACCGCGTGTTTTATATGAATGACATTTTTTTTTTTCATTCACGAAATGGAAAAGCGACATCTGCTCGTCAAAATCTCTACACTCAACTTGACTGACTGTCAGTGCACTGCGTTGCCGATATTATGCCTTATGCGTTGCTACACGCCACACATGTCGCGTATTACATATCTCGATCAACCATTCATTTGGTCGAGATTTAGAATAATTAATTCCACGAATCTCAACATTATCGACAATACACGTCAAAAATAATGTTGAATGGTGGAAGTGCAACTCTGTAATACCCTTCCAGCCAAGTTTCGAACCGTTCCGTGTGGTGGCAGGTCACTTGTTGTAAAAACAAAGTTCACCACAAATCAAAAATAAATGTTTAGGACTACTTCGGCGACATCTACTGACATAAATCAGATTATAAAATGTACTAATGGTGCTAAATCCGTTTTTCTTCATCTCTTTGCACGCATAGGTATGTACTTATGGCCTTCAATTTTTTATTTCAATTAAATTTCAATAAAATGTTTTTTTAAATATATTAGAGATAATTTTTTTTTGATTTACGCCACCCAAAGAACATTCTGCGAACCTCAATTTGGGCATGATCAATGATACCAATATTCTTTCAGATCATGACCCGTTACCAAACCTTATTGGCCAAGTTAGAGGGAGGCGCAAGGCGTTTCGACGTCACATGCCAGCTCTGCGGCAGGGACCATAGTCTCCGACTATGTGCCGAATACAGAAAAAATCTCCGGAGGAGAGGTTGCGGGCCGTGCTGTTGCACAAATACTGTCCGAATTGTCTGTCGCCCTTTCACCGCGTGGACAAGTGCAATAGCAAATATCGCTGCAAACAGTGCTAGCAAAAGCACCACACCACGCTCCATCTAGATGAGCGTCTATCTGAACGCGATGATGCAACAACCACTGGCAACGACAACCCGTCCGATGACACGTTGTCAATCCACCTAATGAGGCCGACAAAGTCCTGGGCTCAGCAGGTGGAGGAAGAGGAAATGGAGGAATAGAGAGCGAAAATGGAGGAAGAGAGAGCAAAAACAGAAATGAGACCGTCAACGAGCAGGAACGGGATGCGCAGTTTGCGGCCGCTGTTGCAGCACGGACGAACAGCGGAAAAAACAAGGAAACCTCGAAAGGAACGCGACAATTGGCGGCACTGCGACATCGGACTCCAACGAGGCCCCACCAAGCCATCCAAACGCGAGAGACAGCAGCGGTGAAATAAATCGACGCTATAAACTCTTGAAGCTTAAAGTACAAGGACATTATCGCGTGGTACACCGGAAGGCTTCCGAACCGGCCGACTGCTCCAAGCTACTCCAGCATCCATCATGCGGCCTTTCGTGCCCATTGCGCCGACGGCCATAGTGCGCATCGAATCGCGGGGGCATTTACATCTTGTTCGTGCTATCATCGATCCTTGCGCCACCAGCACAATCGTCGATGCAGAGCTGGTACGTGATCTCCAATTGGAGTGCCAGGGACCAGGGCAATGCACCCTTATTCTGCGCGGCAAGTTCGGGTCATCGACGCACGTCACCACTCAAGCCGCAGTGGTCAAAGGCCAATATCGCTTGAGTCCGCCGTCTAATGTGGACCCGAAGATTGCCGCGCCTTTTGAATTCATGCGGCCTGCGGATCCTCAGTTCTACCGCTCATCGCCAGTTCGGCTTACACTCGGCGCTGATCTATACGCCGAAGTGATGGTGAGCGGAACGCCAGCAACAACAGTTGGCGGTCTCCTGACCCAACCGACCGTATTCGGGCTGGTAGTCTCAGAAGCCTGCCAAAAATAGGAGCGTTTCATAAAAACTAAGTAATTACTGCACGGAATCAGAAACCACGTACGTATATTTAATAACTTCTTTTCTTTTTTCTTCACAGGACAAAGAGACGCGAAGTCCATCGTGCGAAGTGCAGTGCTTGCAGTCCGCATCTGCACATCGACATAAAGATTTACTGGACGTGCGATGACGTGGCATTCCTTTTTTCATTTTTTTCTTTGTTGCCTTCGGCAAGGGGGCCGGTATGTTTAGGCCACAGGCCTAACACTTGTTGTATTTATATACATTCAATAAAAACACACTTGTAATTCCTCTTTTATTAACAAGAAAAATGCATTTTTTATTTTAAAATGTTTAATATTTGAATTCAAAATGCTGCATTTTCAATTTTAATATTCTCGTATTTATTTTAAAAATGTTTTGAGCTTACAACTTTCCATATTTAAATCAAAAATTAAAACTCCTGACACCGGCTTAACACCGGCTTATAATAATTGAATATTCAATTATTATGTTTTTCTAAGAGAAACTGAAAAGAAAGACAAATTTGCTGGCATATTGCGATGCTACCATTTCGAAAACCACCACGTAATCATCATCAGACAATTTTGTAATTTTATCAAAGGTTTCACCGAGATTCGAACCGCGAATCACACGGTGAAACTGCAGTTGCCTTAACCACTAGGCTATCCTGCTTGCATTTGTTTCCTTGCTTAATTTAGTTTATCCCATTTCTACAGTAACAACACAATTGAGACATTCTGTCTCTATATTAATTTGTATGTTTTGTAGATGGCTGTCTCCTGATCGAAACAGATCGATCATGTTGTGATAGACGGATGGCATGCCTCCAGTATTTTAGATGTGCGCACGATCCGAGGACCTAACATCGACTCGGACCATTATCTCGTTGCAGCCAAAATACGCACCTGCCTCAACGCGGCTAAAACCAAGGAACAAAACACACAAGGAAAGCTAGACGTCGAAAAGCTTCAATCACAAAAGACGGCCAATGATTTCGCAACTCGACTCTCACACCTGCTCTCTGAGAGCACAACTCATCCTGAAGGAGCAGTGGCAGCATATCTCCAAAGCACTTCGTACTGCCGCCGAGGAAAAAATTGGTTACCGGCGGCCACGAAAAAACCACTGGTACGATGAAGAATGCCGCGTTGTAACCGAAAGAAAAGACGCTGCTTACAGGGCTACGTTAAAAGCGAGCGCGACAAGAGGAGTGTGTGAACGCTATCGTGAGTTTAAAAGGGAAGCGAGACGCCTTTTCAGGAAGAAAAAAGCAGAAGCAGAAAGGCGTGAGTGCGAGGAGCTTGAGCTGCTAGCCACCAGGAATAATTCCCGAAAATTCTACCAAAAAATACGGCAACAGACGGAAGGTTTTAAGACCGGGGCAAACTCCTGTAGGAATGAAAACGGCGACCTTGTAACTGATGTCCAGAGAGTGCTTAGATTATGGAGGGAATACTTCTCTGCTCTCCTAAATGGAGGCAGCAATTCACCGCGCAGAGATGAAGAACCCGATCCCGCACTCGTTGATGATGGATTATATGTCCCCCGCCCGATTATGACGAAGTTAGAATAGCAATATCCAGATTGAAAAACAACAAGGCCGTGGGCGCTGATGGATTGCCTGCGGAGCTATTCAAGTACGTCGGCGAGGATTTGGTAAGGCGCATGCAGCAGCTTCTTAGAAAAATATGGGCGGACGAGTGCATGCCCGACGGTTGGAATCTAAGTGTTCTTTGCCCAGTCCACAAGAAGGAGGATACTGCAAAATGCACCAACTATCGTGGAATCAGCCTTCTTAATATCGCATATAAGGACTTTCAAGTGTATTGTGCGAAAGATTGAAGCCCATCGTGAACCGGCTGATTGGACCTTATCAGTGCGGCTTCAGACCTGGTAAATCTACCATCGACCAGATTTTCACAATGCCCCAAATCTTGGAAAAAACTTGTGAAAAGAGAATCGACACACATCGCCTCTTCGTCGACTTTAAAGCCGCCTTCGACAGCGCGAAAAGGAGCAGCCTATATGCCGCTATGTCTGAATTTGGTATCCCCGCAAAACTTATACGGCTGTGCAAAATGACGTTGGGCAACACCATCAGCTCAGTCAGAATTGGGAAGGACCTCTCCGAGCCGTTCAAAGCTAAACGAGGTTTCAGACAGGGTGACCCCCTATCGTGCGATTTCTATAATTTGATGCTGGAGAAAATTATACTAGCTGCAGAACTTAACCGCACTGGAACAATATACAATAAAAGCGTGCAATTACTGGCATATGCTGATGACATTGATATCATCGGCCTAAACAACCGCGATGTTAGTTCTGCTTACTCCAAACTGGAAAAAGAAGCGGTAAAGATGGGTTTGATAGTGAATGAGGACAAAACGAAGTACCTGCTGTCATCCAGCAAAGAGTCAGCGCATACGCGCCTTGGCAACCACGCTACTGTTGGCAGCCATAATTTCGAAATAGTAAAAGACTTCGTTTATTTGGGAACCAGCATCAACACTAGCAACAACATCAGCACTGAAATCCAGCGAAGAATCAATATTGCCAATAAATGCTACTTTGGACTAGGAAGGCAATTGAAAAGTAAAGTCCTCTCTCGGCGAACGAAAATCATACTCTACAAGTCACTTATCATACCCGTCCTGCTATATGGGGCAGAAGCATGGACCATGACAACAGCAGATGAAGCGGTTTGGGAGTGTTCGAGAGAAAAGTTCTTCGAAAGCTTTATGGACATCTACGCGTTGGCGATGGCGAGTACCGAAGAAGATTTAATGATGAGCTGTACGAGCTATACGCAGGCATCAACATAGTCCAGCGAATTAAAACGCAGCGGCTGCGCTGGCTAGGCCATACTATGCGAATGAAAGATGATGCTCCGGCCAAGAAAGTGTTTCTGTCGGAGCCCGCCTATGGAAGCAGAGGTAGAGGGCGGCCCCCACTCCATTGGAAGGGCCAGGTGGAAAACGATTTAAACTCCCGTGGTGTGACCAACTGGCGCCGGTTGGCGGAACGAAGGAGCGACTGGCGCGCCTTGTTGGATGGCCATAACCGTTTAGACGGTTAAGCGCCAATTAAGTAAGTAAGTAAGTTTTGTAGATTTGTTTTTGTAAAGTTCCTTTTCGCTGCGAATGAGAAGCTTTGTAAACTCGGGCTCAGTTTTACATATTTATCTTTGTTTGTTTAATGAACACTCTGGGCCCAAAAGAAAAACACTGCAATAAACTTAATTGAAAAAATTTTCAAACTCAGTAATCAGGAGTTCAGAAATGAAAACAGGCCAAAAAAAAACATACTCTGTAAACATGGGTACCCGAATGCCGTAATAGAGATGCTTATAACAACAACGATAAACATAATTAAAAATTATAATAGAAATGCAGCCACAAACAACGAACAAGAAAAGACAATATACAGGTGAGTTACATACATACCAGGGTTAACGGACAACAAAACATTGAACAAAATAATGGACAAGAACAATAATACCTACACACTGCCTACAAGCCACACTTAACACTTAATAAAATATTCACAAGAACAAAAGGCAAAGTAGAGAAGCAACAACAACATAACATCATATACGAAATAAAATGCAATGGGAATCTTGAAGAAAAGTGCAACAAAATATACATTGGCACAAAAAAGAGAGCTTTGGGTGTCAGAATCACCGAGCACAGAGCAGATGGAAAAATGGAAAAAACCTAAATGCACTTTTACACCCGAACTTAGACACCTATACTTGTTTTTTTATACTCAGTTGAGCAGAGCTCACAGAGTATATTAACTTTGATTGGATAACGGTTGGTTGTACAGGTATAAAGGAATCGAGATAGATATAGACATCCATATATCAAAATCATCAGGATCGAAAAAAAATTGGATTGAGCCATGTCCGTCCGCCATTCCGTCCATCCGTCCGTTAACACGATAACTTGAGTAAATTTTGAGGTATATTAATGAAATTTGGCATATAGGATCCTGAGCACTCATCTCAGATCGCAATTTAAAATGAACGATATCGGACCATAACCACGCCCACTTTTTCGATACCGAAAATTTCGAAAAACCGAAAAAGTGCGATAATTCATTACTAATGACGAATAAAGCGATGCAGCTTGGTAGGTGAGTTGATCTTATGACGCAGAATAGAAAATTAGTAAAATTTTGGACAATAGGCGTGGCACCGCCCACTTTTAAAAGAAGGTAATTTAAAATTTTCCAAGCTGTAATTTGGCAGTCGTTGAAGATGTCATGATGAAATTTGGCAGAAACGTTACTCCTATTACTATATGTATGCTTAATAAAAATTTTTAAAATCGGGGAACGACCACGCCCACTTAAAAAAAACATTTTTAAGTCAAATTTTAACCAAAAATTTTATATCTTTACAGTATATAAGTAAATTATGTCAACATTCAACTCCAGTAATGATATGGTGCAACAAAATACAAAAATAAAATAAAATTTCAAAATGGGCGTGGCTCCGCCCTTTTTCATTTCATTTGTCTAGAATACTTTTAACGCCATAAGCCGAACAAAAATTTACCAATCCTTGTGAAATTTGGTAGGGGCTTAGATTCTAGGCCGAAAACTTATTTCTGTGAAAAAGGGCGAAATCGGTTGAAGCCACGTCCAGTTTTTATACACAGTCGACCGTCTGTTCTTGCGCTCGGCCGTTAACACGATAACTTGAGCAAAAATCGATATATCTTTACTAAACTCAGTTCACGTAATTATCTGAACTGACTTTGTATTGGTATAAAAAATGCCCGAAATCCGCTTATGACCACGAGCACTTTTTCGATATCGAAAATTACGTAAAATGAAAAAAATGCCATAATTTTATACCAAATACGATAAAAGGGATGAAACATGGTAATTGGATTGGTTTATTGAAGCAAAATATAACTTTAGAAAAAAACTTTGTAAAATAGGTGTGACACCTACCATATTAAGTAGAAGAAAATGAAAAAGTTCTGCAGGGCGAAATAAAAAACCCTTGAAATCTTGGCAGGAATACTGTTCGTGGTATTACATATATAAATAAATTACCGGTATCCAACAGATGATGTTCTGGGTCACCCTGGTCCACATTTTGGTCGATATCTGGAAAACGCCTTCACATATACAACTACCACAACTCTCTTCTAAAACCCTCATTAATACCTTTAATTTGATACCCATATCGTACAAGCAAAGTCTAGAGTCACCACTGGTCCACCTTTATGGCGATATCTCGAAAAGGCGTCCACCTATAGAACTAAGGCCTACTCGCTTTTAAAATACTCATGAACGCCTTTCGTTTGATACCCATATTGTATAAACGCATTCTAAAGTCACCCCTTTCCCACCTTTATGGCGATATCTCGAAAAGGTGACCACCTATACATCTACCACCACTCCCTTTTAAAACCCTAATTAATACCTTTAATTTGATACCCATATCGTACAAACACATTCTAGAGTCACCCCTGGTCCACCTTTATGGCGTTATCTCGAGAAGGCGTCCACCTATAGAACTAAAAAAATTTTAAAAGTAAAAGTTTAACAAAAAACAAGTAAGGAAGGTTAAGTTCGGGTGTAACCGAACATTACATACTCAGTTGAGAGCTATGGTGAAAACATAAGGGAAAATAACCAATGAACCGAAGGTAACATTGGAATGTGTTTGTATGACATGTGTATCAAATGAAAGGTATTAAAGAGTATTTTATGAGGGAGTGGGCCATAGTCCTATAGGTGGACGCCATTTAGGGATATCGCCATAAAGGTGGATCAGGGTTGACTCTAGAATTTGTTTGTACGATATGGGTATCAAATGAAAGATGTTAATGAGAATTTTAAAAGGCGTGGGCTTAGTTTTATAGGTGGACGCCTTTTCGAGATATCGCCATAAAGGTGGATCAGGGTTGACTCTAGAATTTGTTTGTACGATATGGGTATCAAAAGAAAGGTGTTAATGAGTATTTTAAAAGGGAGTGATTCTTAGTTCCATAGGTGGACGCCGTTTCGAGATATCCCCATAAAGGTGAACCAGGGGTGACCCTAGAATTTGTTTGTACGATATTGGTATCAAATTTAAGATGTTAATGAGAATTTTAAAAGGCGTGGGCTTAGTTTTATAGGTGGACGCCTTTTCGAGATATCGCCATAAAGGTGGATCAAGGTCGGCTCTAGAATTTGTTTGTACCATATGGGTATCAAAAGAAAGGTGTTAATGAGTATTTTAAAAGGGAGTGATTCTTAGTTCCATAAGTGGATGCCGTTTCGAGATATCCCCATAAAGGTGGACCAGGGCTGACTCTAGAATTTGTTTGTACGATATGGGTATCAAAAGAAAGGTGTTAATGAGTATTTTAAAAGGGAGTGATTCTTAGTTCCATAGGTGGACGCCGTTTCGGGATATCCCCATAAAGGTAGACCAGGGGTGACCCTAGAATTTGTTTGTACGATATGGGTATCAAACGAAAGGGGTTAATGAGTATTTTAAAAGGGAGTGGGCCTTAGTTCTATAGGTGGACGCCTTTTCGAGATATCGCCATAAAGGTGGACCAGGGGTGACTCTAGAATGCGTTTGTACAATATGGGTATCAAACGAAAGGTGTTAATGAGTATTTTAAAGGGGAGTGGGCCTTAGTTCTATAGGTGGACGCCTTTTTGAGATATCACCATAAAGGTGGACCAGGGGTGACTCTAGAATGTATTTGTACGATATGGGTATCAAATTAAAGGTCTTAATGAGGGTTCTAAAAGGGAGTGGTAGTTGTACAGGAGGTCGCCTTTTCGAGATATCGCCATAAAGGTGGACCAGGGGTGACTCTAGAATGCGTTTGTATGATATGGGTATCATGGTAGATGTATAGGTGGTTACCTTTTCGAGATATCGCCACAAAGGTGGATCAGGGTTGACTCTAGAATTTGTTTGTACGATATGGGTATCAAAAGAAAGGTGTTAATGAGTATTTTAAAAGGGAGTGATTCTTAGTTCCATAGGTGGACGCGGTTTCGAGATATCCCCATAAAGGTGGACCAGGGGTGACCCTAGAATTTGTTTGTACGATATGGGTATCAAATGAAAGATGTTAATGAGAATTTTAAAAGGCGTGGCCTTAGTTTTATAGGTGGACGCCTTTTCGAGATATCGCCATAAAGGTGGATCAGGGTCGACTCTAGAATTTGTTTGTACGATATGGGTATCAAAAGAAAGGTGTTAATGAGTATTTTAAAAGGGAGTGATTCTTAGTTCCATAGTGGACGCCTTTTCGAGATATCGCCATAAAGGTGGATCAGGGTTGACTCTAGAATTTGTTTGTACGGTATGGGTATCAAAAGAAAGGTGTTAACGAGTATTTTAAAAGGGAGTGATTCTTAGTTCCATAGGTGGACGCCGTTTCTGGATATCCCCATAAAGGTGGACCAGGGGTGACCCTAGAATTTGTTTGTACGATATGGGTATCAAACGAAAGGGGTTAATGAGTATTTTAAAAGGCAGTGGGCCTTAGTTCTATAGGTGGACGCCTTTTCGAGATATCGCCATAAAGGTGGACCAGGGGTGACTCTAGAATATGTTTGTACGATATGGGTAACAAATTAAAGGTATTAATGAGGGTTCTAAAAGGGAGTGGTGGTAGTTGTATAGGAGGTCGCCTTTTCGAGATATCGCCATAAAAGTGGACCAGGGGTGACTCTAGATTGTGTTTGTACGATATGGGTAACAAATTAAAGGTATTAATGAGGGTTCTAAAAGGGAGTGGTGGTAGTTGTATAGGAGGTCGCGTTTTCGAGATATCGCCATAAAGGTGGATCAGGGGTGACTCTAGAATTCGTTTGTACGATATGGGTATCAAAAGAAAGAAGTTAATGAGTATTTTAAAAGGGAGTGATTCTTAGTTCCATAGGTGGACGCCGTTTCGAGATATCCCCATAAAGGTGGACCAGGGGTGACTCTAGAATATGTTTGTACGATATGGGTATCAAATTAAAGGTATTGATGGGGGTTTTAAAAGGGAGTGGCCCTTAGTTGTATATAAGAAGGCGTTTTCGAGATATCGACCAAAAATGTGGACCAGGGTGACCCAGAACATCATCTGTCGGGTACCGCTAATTTATTCATATATGTAATACCACGAACAGTATTCCTGCCAAGATTTCAAAGGTTTTTTATTTCGCCCTGCAGAACTTTTTCATTTTCTTCTACTTAATATGGTAGGTGTCACACCCATTTTACAAAGTTTTTTTCTAAAGTTATATTTTGCGTCAATAAACCAATCAAATTACCACGTTTTATCAATTTTTTCATATTTGGTATAGAATTATGGCATTTTTTTCATTTTTCGTAATTTTCGATATCAAAAAAGTGGGCGTGGTCATAGTCCGATTTCAGCCATTTTTTTTAGCAAGATAAAACGAGTTGAGATAAGTATGTGAACTAAGTTTAGTAAAGATATATCGATTTTTGCTCAGGTTATCATGTTAACGGCCAAGCGGAAGGACAGGCTGTCGACTGTGTATAAAAACTGGGCGTGGCTTCAACCGATTTCGCCCATTTTCACAGAAAACAGTTATCGTCACAGAATCTATGCCCCCACCAAATTTCACAAGGATTGGTCAATTTTTGTTCGACTTATGGCATTAAAAGTATTATAGACGAATTAAATGAAAAAGGGCGGAGCCACGCCCATTTTGAAATTTTCTTTTATTTTTGTATTTTGTTACGCCACATCATTACTGGAGTTGAATGTTGACATAATTTACTTATATACTGTAAATATATTACATTTTTTGTTAAAATTTGACTTTAAAAAAAATTTTTTTTTAAGTGGGCGTGGTCGTTCTCCGATTTTGCAAATTTTTATTAAGCATGCATACAGTAATAAGAGCAACGTTATTGCCAAATTTCATCATGACATCTTCAACGACTGCGAAATTACAGCTCGCAAAACTTTTAAACTATCTTCTTATAAAAGTAGGCGGTGCCACGCCCGTTGTCCAAAATTTTACTCATTTTCTATTCCGCGTCATAAGTTCAACTCACCTACCAAGTTTCATCGCTTTATCCGTCTTTGCTAATGAATTATCGCACTTTTTCGGTTTTTCGAAATTTTCGATATCGAGTGCTCAGGAACCTACATACCAAATTTCATCAAGATACCTCAAGATTTACTCAAGTTATCGTGTTAACGGACGGACGGACGAACGGACATAGCTCAATCAAATTTTTCTTCGATCCTGATGATTTTGATATATGGATGTCTATATCTATCTCGATTCCTTTATACCTGTACAACCAACCGTTATCCAATCAAAGTTAATATAGTCTGTGAGCTCTGTTCAACTGAGTATAAAAATGAATATCTTTATAAGTAAATTATGTCAACATTCAACTCCAGTAATGGTATAGTGCAACAAAATACAAAAATAAAAGAAAATTTCAAAATGAACGTGTCTCCGCCCGTTTTCATTTAATTTGTCTAGAATACTTTCAATGCCATAAGTCGAACAAAATTTACCAATCCTTGTGACATTTTTTAAGGGCATAGCTTCTATGACGATAACTGTTTTCTGTGAAAATGGGCGAAATCGGTTAAAGACACGCCCAGTTTTTATATACAGTCGACCGTCTGTCCTTCTGCTCGGCCGTTAACACGATAACTTGAGCAAAAATCGATATCTCTTTGCTAAACTTAGTTCACGTACTTATGTGAACGCACTTTATCTTGGTATTAAAAATACGCGAAATCCGACAATGACATCGCCCACTTTTTCGATATCGAAAATTTCAAAAAATGCCATAATTCTATACCAAATACGAAAAAAGGGATGGAACTTATAACTTTAGAAAAACTTTGTAAAATGGATGTGACACCTACCATATTAAGTAGAAAAACATGAAAAAGTTCTGCAGGCCGAAATCAAAAGCCCTTGGAACCATGGCAGGAACAGTATCGAGGTATTATATATATATATTTTTTTTTACATTTTTTTTTTTAATCTCTACATATAATAAAATTGTAACAGGTTGATGTCTGTACATTGAAGATATTCAAGAAAAACTGAGAGGAGAGGTCGTTATTGGACCAACGGAACCCAAATCTACAATTTTTAGAATTTTTGTATGTTTGTCTGTCTGTCTGTATCTCTGTCTGTGTGATTGTCCGGGCATCACGTAAAAACTACTAGTTAGAATTGCATGAAACTTCACCATTTTATCACATGACGTCTAACTTAAAACTTAGGGTAACCTTCATTTGGATATCTCACCCAGTTCACGAGTTATTGCCCAAAATGTGGACCCAGGGTGACCAAAAATGTTGTTTTTTTTAGCACTATGCCCACCACACACAAAAACCACTCCATTGAATTGAATGAAACCTTCACTATTATATTACTATACGTCTATCCCAAAATTTAAGACATCCTTCATCAGGATATCTTATCCGGTTCCAGAGTTATTGACCCAAATGTGGCACAAAATTAGTTTTTCCAACATGGGTGTCAAACGAAAGGTAGAAATGAGTACTACATTGTGATGTGAGATCTATTTCAATATCTCAAATTATTTCAGAGATTTCACACAAACTGTGAAGAGGGGTAGTCGTAAAATTCGTTTGTAAAATATGCCTATCAAAGGCACGGTACTAGCGGTGTCTTTGGTAATTGGGATTGGTAATAGTTTATCAAGAAACTTTCACCATTCTATCACATGACGTCTAACTTAAAATCTAAGATAACTTTCTTTTGGGTATCTTACCTGGTTCCACAGTCATTGACCAAAACATGGACCCAGGGTAGCAAAAAATTGTCTTTTACCATTAAGCCCAAAATACACAGAAGCTCCTGCATAGAATTGAATGCAACTTTCACCATTCTATTACTAGACTACGACTTCTTACAATTGTGCCATATGCAAAAATTGGTTATTTAATCATGTGGTAAAATAGATTTTAAACTTTAAGTTACGCCTCCAATCGGCGAAAATTTAATTTTCTCTGCATTATTGGAAACTTTTTTTTTTACCTGATACAAAGAACGAAGAAGCAAAAAACATTCGGAAATTACAATAAAAAGTATCCGCAAGAAAAACAACAGCTTTTTCAAAAAACCTTAGAACTTATATTCCACTCTATATTTTGTAACAATTTATCAAGGCCGTAGAAATATTTATGGAGTTCTCGCTTTAAATGAAATTAATTATTGAAAAGAAATGGATTAATCCACTCAGCCAACAACAGCTGTGATCACCTGATTTTCGGAGTTATAATGTTGCTTTCATCCTGCGTCTCTTTCGTTAAAGATATGAGCTCTCTTTGGAATATAATTCAACCAAGCTTTGGAAGAGCAGCCATCATGAATTTGATACACAATAATCTGCCTAAGGCGGTAGTTACACGGTCAATATTTATAACGATATTTGGATGACGATAAAGGTGTATTCATCGTTTTGTTCTGAACTAATTTTGTTAGCAGTTTGTTAGTCCTTTTTTCACTTTATTTCAGTCAGAGCTTAAAAAAAAATTTCTGAACAATATTTGTTCGGATCAAATTGATTTTGATTATCGGTCTGGACAAATTATGTCAAGAACATTTTTCTGTGTTTATCGTTGATTTTTGGGCTTTGTAAATAAATGCTGCCGATAACCCCTTACCTAGCTCTAGTCGGCGTAAATTGCACGGTAAGCTGTCAAATTTATCGGCGATTAGTGAAAATCAGCTTTTATGAAAGCGGCCGTGAAGCAACAATTCGCGACTACTTAGTTCATCAGCAAATGCGGGGAAGCGCGTTTTCTAAACGGATTCTCATAGTAGTCAAAATAATAGCGTGTGATTATATACGTAGGGTAAAAGTATGAGTTATTTTCTCTACAGTAATGTCATAGGAAAGTAATGTATTTGACGTAAAAAGCCTCAAAACATACATTAAGCCAAGTGAATAAAAAACAAGAAAATACTTTTTTTTGCTTTCATCTAAGTTTACCACTTTCTCAATATAAAATTATGTCCAATTTCCGAAATCTAAAGTAAAACCATTTACTTGATTTTTTTATTCACACAGGCCATTGCCTTTTATACATAAAAAGAAACATTAAAATGAATTCAAAGATGGAAATTAAGAAAAACGCTGCGCCTTCTTACCACTTTGCTTGCTTTTTCTTATATCTCTCCTTACTATATTTTTTGCTTCTCAATTGCAGAGAGATAGTCACCAATTTTCTGCCACAGTGTTCTTAACAAATATTTTCAAATAAAGGGTATATATATTTAGCTTATGTTAGCGACTCTGCATACGTATAATTTACAATATATATTTTTATTTGACAAAATAGATCAGACCTGGAATAAAACCTAAGTGCGACCTGCAAACAGACTTGCACCAAATTTCTGAATAGGTAGGTAAAAATCACCACAAATAAAGGATTTTTAATACAACATATCTTCTTCTGTGCATAGCATTAAAACCGGAATATTTATAATGCCTTCCCGAAAACGGACCAACCTATCGTCGGCTTCGGCTGAGGCCAAACGAAAGCGGTTGGCAAGATAACGAGAAATTCAGTTTGAACGAGATGTGCGCCTATCGTCCCAGCGGTCTAAAAACACGGCATCCCGGTCTCAAGAAACTTCTCCTTAGAGATAACAGGCGTCGCATCGTCTCGTCAAGATGTGTGGAAAATAGCATACATCGTGAACGTCGATTGAATGCAGACCGGCATCGCCAATCTGAAGCACGAGTCATGCAAACTCGGGAAGAACGGGAACAGCGTTTAAATAGTGAACGTACCCGTCATGTAATCCTACGATAAATGCAAACGAGGAACGATTATCGCGTTTATCTGCAGATCGCATGCAACATGAAATAGCGCGCTCTATTCAAACCAACGAAGAACGAGACTCACGTTTGGCAGCAGATCGCATTTGCCACGAAATTTCACGTCCTCAACAAAGCGATGAGAAACGATAGTCACGTTTGTCTGCTGATGGCTTGCAACACGAAATTGCGCGGTCTCTTCAAAACAACGAGGAACGAGACTCACGTATGGCAGCAGATCGCATTCGCCACGAAATTTCACGTTCTCAACAACGCGATGAGGAACGACACGATCACGTCTGTTGATCGCTTACAGCACGAAATAGCGCGTTCTCTTCAAACCAACGAGGAATGATACACACGTTTGGCAGCAGATCGCATTCGCCGCGAAATTTCACGTTCTCAACAAAGCGATGAGGAACGACAGTCACGTTTGTCTCCTGATCGCTTGCAGCACGAAATAGCGCATTCTCTTCAAACCAACGAGGAATGAGAAACACGTTTGGCAGCAGATCTCATTCGCCACGAAATTTCACGTTCTCAACAAAGCGATGGGGAACGACAGTCACGTTTGTCTGCTGATCGCTTGCAACACAAAATAGCGCGGTCTCTTCAAACCAACGAGGAACGAGACTCACGTATGGCTGCAGATCGCATTCGCCACGAAATTTCACGTTCTCAACAAAGCGATGACGAACGAGAGTCACGTTTATCTGCTGATCGCTTGCAAAACCAAATCGCGTGCTCTCTACAAACAGAGGAGGAAAGAAACTTGAATTTGACTGCTGACCGTAAACAACATCAAATATCGCGGATGTTGGAGACTGATGAGCAGTGTGACTTGCGTTTATTAGCTGCTCGCAGTCGGTACAATGACAGGCAAGAAATTGTCGCTCATCACCTTGACGAAGAAAGGAGAATTGCGACAAACACAATCGCCCACCATGAGCTCTATGCGATTAGAAGAAGACCGACTGCGGCATGTTGTTCTAAAACTACCTGTTAGTGGAAATGATATGTCGATTGCCTTTGAATATGAAGAGGTACCGTGGATGGATAAAGAGAAAAGTGGATTTCGTTACGAGCCACGTATAAAATATGCTGATTATACTAATCTTGACTCAATGAATAAAATATGTGCCCATTACGTGCTCGGAAGTGGAATGGAGAACCAAAGGAAATGTGTTGTTCATCTGGAAAAGTATATATAGAAGGAATGCAAAAACCACCAGAACCATTAAAAGGACTGTTAAATGGAGAACATCCGAAATCAAAATACTTTTTGGACAATATACGGGCCTATACCAGCGCATACCAGATGACTTCGTTTGGGGCAAATCAAATCAGTGAAGGGGGTTTTATGCCTACTTTCTAAATACAAGGTCAAGAATATCATCTAATTGGTTCTTTTTTACCTACAGAGGTTCTGAGGTTTCTTCAAATATAATTCATAGAAAATTATCAAGAGCATGCAAATCTTAGGCAACAACATATCCCTAATTTAGACTCGGACTTGGTAGGCAGCCTGCAAAATATGCTTCATACTGTGAACTCGTATGTAAATAGTTTTAAAGCTGCTCTTGCATCCCTCCCAGATGACGATCATACTTCTTATAAGTTTGTAATACCTGCAGATAGAAGGCCAACAGGATCATATCAAGGTCGATACAATGCACCAACGGCAAATGAAGTTGCTGTTCTCTTAGTAGACCAAGAATGTGATCGCAACAACAAGATACTGATGCGGAAAATATAGGTAGGATGGCAATTCTTCCTTCGGCATTCACTGGAGGTCTAAGATACATGGCCGAGCGTACTCAAGATGCCTTTTGTTAAGTTAGGAAATATGGTGGTGCAGATTTTTTCATATCTATGACAACCAACCCAAAATGGTCCGAAATAGATAAGAACTTGCTTCCTGGGCAGGCACCTCAGGACAGACATGATTTAATTTCCCGAGTGTTCATTTAAAACAAAAGCGCTTAATTGATCTTTTAACAAAATAAAAACTTTTCGGAGCAGTCCGCTGCTATATTTCTTCAGTTGAATGGCAAAAGAGGGGCTTGCCTCATTCGCACAACCTTTTCTGGCTTGAGGAAAAGATCAGTCAGAACTGACTGATCCCACACTACACAAAATTGTCAAAACGAACATGATTCATGGCCCATGTGGTCCATTCAATAGTAGTTCCACATGCATGAAAGAAGGTCATTGCACAAAGAGGTTCCCAAAAAGTTTCGCGAATGAAAACTGCTACTGGTGAAAATTGGTAGCCATCCTACCGCCGCCGCGGGCGCCTCAGAATAGCGGGTTCACCTGCTGATTTAAATGTTCGCGGAGAACGTATTTCAGTTGACAATCGATGGGTAGTGCCATATTCACCGGTACTTTCACGTGCATTTGAAACGCATTTGAATGTAGAGTATTGCGCTAGCGTGGAATCAATCAAGTACATCTGCAAATATGTTAATAAGGGAATCGATCAAGCGACATTTGGTTTGCAGAGTAGCGATCGTGACGAGGTAACAAAATACCAATCAGGTCGGTATATTAGTACCTCGGAAGCAGTGTGGCGTATTCTTGGCTTTTCCATCCATGAAAGAAAACCTCCAGTAATGCAATTAGATGTTCATTTTGAAAACGGTCAACGGGTGTATTTCAACTCTGAAAACGTAAGGGAACGCCTAGAAAATTCCCGCTGCACAACACTCTTGGCATACTTTAATCTATGTCAGCAAGACAGCTTTGCAAGAACGCTCCTGTACAATGAGGTACCGTCCTACTACACGTACAATAAGGAGTTTTTCATAGACGAAGACGGGGACAACCTGTGGAAGGATTTCCAAATGTATTCCGCGATAACTCATTGGGGCGAGTGTACACAATACATACAAGCAATTGTGAGTGCTATTATTTGCGACTTTTACTACACACAGTTAGAGGAGCCAATTGATATACATATTTGAAGACTGTTGATGGCGTGGAGCATTCCACATTTCACGGAGCTTGCTGTACGTTACGTGTGCGGGATGACGACCTAAATTGGATGGAAAATCTGGAAGAAGTTATAGTCAGTGAATCTCCCAGTCGACTGCGGCATTTGTTTGCAATTATGATAGTGTTCTGTGGGCTATCCCATCCTATGCAGTTATGGGAGAAATATCAACGGTATCTACTGGAAGATTTTCTTTTCGAAGCTAGGCGTATAGAAGGAAATAGTGTTGCAGGTTTTGACCACCGAATTATTAATCGTTGTCTTTGCTCGCTTCAAGATATTGTTATTTCAATTGGTGGTAATCCTTTGTGTCATTATGGACTTCCAGAGCCACAGGAGACTGCTGAAGTTCAACGAGTTAGCAAAGAGTATTCTGTGGAGACAAGTTATAGCATTTCTGAAATGAACGACATAGTAAACAACAACATCAGCCTGCTTACAGATGAACAAAAGTCTTTATATGACAATGTTTTAAATAGTGTCAATCAACAAGACGGCGAAGTATTTTTTTTGAATGCCCCTGGTGATACAGGCAAAACATGTTTGACTACACTATTACTAGCTGAGGTAAGAAGACAAGGCAAGATAGCACTAGCTGTCGCTTCTTCGGGTATTGCTGCCACTCTACTCCCTTGAGGTAAAACTGCGCACACCATGTTTAAGATACCCTTAAACCTTGACGCAAATGAAATCCCAGTTTGTGCCGTATCGCGAAATAGTGACAAGGCGAGTGTTTTTGCAGAGTGCAGCCTAATTGTTTGGGACGAGTGTACGATTTTGTGGAGATTTCCGTCAGACACTTCCCGTTATAACTGGGGGAACAAGGGCTGATGAAGTCAGCGCATGCCTCAAACACTCGGTGTTCTGGCCAATGGTACATACATTAAATCGCACGCGCAACATGAGAGCGCACATAGGTGGCAACCCCTATGCGCAAGAATTTTCGGATATCCTGCTAAAAATCGGCCAGGGTTTAGTTCCCGAATCGAATGGATTAGTAACTCTGCCAGAAAATCTTTGCAATATTGTTCCTTCCGTGGAAGAACTTATTTCTTCCGTTTATAGAGACGTTTCTCAAGAACAATGCTTGGCTTTGTGAACGAGCAATACTTACGCCCAAAAATGATCAAGCAGCTGAAATAAATTTCAGTATTTTAAAAAAAGTTGATGGAGAAGAGGTGGTATACCGATCAATAAACACGGTTTTAGACAGAGCCGATATTACGAGTTATCCTGTTGAGTTTCTCAACTCTTTCTGCGCCCGGACTTCCCGCTCATAGCATCGTTTTGAAAAAAGGGATTCCGAATATGTTTCTTCAAAACTTATCCCCTCCAAAGTTATGTAATGAAACTCGCCTTAAAGTTACTTCGCTTCGAAATAATATTATAGAAGCAGAAATTCTTACAGGTTGTGGAGCAGGCGAAATAGTTTTCATACCACGCATACCCATAATACCAAACAATTTTCCATTTCACTTCAAACGCGTGCAGTTTCCTGTGAGCGTGTGTTTCGCTATGACAATTATAAAGTCGCAAGACTAGACACTTCGAACAGCTGGTATCGATCTTAGGACGAACTGTTTCTCACACGTTGTATGTTGCTTGCTCAAGGGTTACTAGCCCAGAAAATTTGTTCATAATTTGTGATATGGGAAGAACATCAAATGTTGGATATAAAGATATTCTTTAGACTTTGTTAATGAATATGGAAAAAAAAATTTTATTTATTTAAAGAAATACAACTATAAGTAATTGCATTACATTTCGAGGCCCTAGCTACACGGGTTATATGCCTATTAAAATAAATAAATAAAGTAAAGTCAGTCCCAGTGGTGTTTTATTTCGACGCTCTCAAAAAAATAATTAGACTGATGCTTCATTTTAACTTTTACGTGCAGGTTTGAGGGGGCCCGCGATTTAGAGGTACTATGACATTTTTTTTAATACAGGAAAGTCTCTACTTGTTCCATGTGCAATTTTTAAGCCGAATTTCAAAAGCAACGAAAATCTGTATTTCGTTTTAATATTATAGTGAAGCGTGAAAAATTAAAATCTATATATAAAAAGAAAGGCTAAAATGTGTGTTAGTTGGTCGCCGGTGTTTGAAGAGATGCGTCGGTCGATTTTGTTCAAACTTTCACACAAGTTGCGTAAACCTCACATGGTGGTTACTACAGGTACAGGGTCTCGAGATATAGGGAAAAAACGTGGGCAAGTGAATGCCTAGACAGTGCCTATACAATATGGATATCAAATGAAAGCTGTTGATGAGTGCTTTGGTACAGAGTAATATATTATCTATAGACGGACTGGGATTGGGATAAGGACTAGGGCTGGGACTGAGGCTCGGGGTGGGACTGGGACTGAGACTCGGATAAAATACATACCACCTTCTGGGACAGGCAATAACGGATGCAGAAGAATGAGAAGAAATTGAGAGAAGAGAAAAGAGAGAAGAAGATTGAGAAAGAGATAGAATGAGACGAAGATGGAGATAGATGAAGCGAAAAAGACGGAGGGAGGAGTGAACAAAAGGAGTATGAAAAAGTTAAGAGGGGAGGGGGGGGGCAGGGGGGGCAGAGTCCGACGGAAAAAGCTTATTAAAATGTATGCAGATAGGCCAAATTTAGGGCAGGACAACGTCTTCCGGGTCTTCTATATATATATAAATATGTATTGTGACGAATATTCACATCACTAACTGATACCAGCATCCCTAATCCGATACTAAGCAGCCACTTTTATGTACGTAAACAAATCTGTCATCATTTACACATGTACATACAAGGCAACAGAGAGAAGCTCACCATCAGCCGAAGTAGTACTCACATATACACACGCATATGGCTATGCGAGAGACTATAAACTACAAATATACATGTACATTTATGGCTGGTAAACAAGTATGAAGTTCACGAAATTACTAGACCTTAGGAGAAATTGGTGAACGAGGAAACCGTAAGTATAAAAGAAGCACAAGCTGAGGCATGACTAAGCAGTTTGATTTAAACACGCAATTAGTTTTGGATTAAGAGTTATTGTGAAGTACTCTCAAAGTAGTCTAATAAAGACCCTTTTTCATTATTGAATATTGGAGTTATTTATTCAAGAATTTAGCGATTAGAACGTAGCAGAAGGTTTGGAATAAGCGGAATTTCACTAAATTCGTTACAATTAGTGTCAGAAGAGGAATTGTTGAATAAATTTCGAAGATTTCGAATACAACTTGGACATGGCAAATTTAAGTGAATTAAGGATCCAGCAATTGAAAAAGGAGTTGGAGATTGAATACAACCGGCAATAAGATCGAACTTCAAGCACGGCTACGAGAGGCAAAGGAGTTGGAAGGAATTAATGTCGACGAGTATGTCTTTCATCTTGATGGGGACGAAACAACAACAAAAATTGAAGAGAAAAACGAAATATCGCAGACAATTACGAGCACAAACTTGAACATGATATTGGCTGCACTATCTGCTCAAACATCGACAATGGCATCCCAACTAGAATCCCAACAGACGCGCATATATTAACTGAAAGAGCAGAAGACATATATGACATCCCAACTGGAATCGCAGGAGACACGTATAACCTCCAAATTGGAAGCACAGGAGGAGCGCTTATCATTGCAGGTGGCACAAATGTTTTCGCAGTTAGAAGCGCAGGATGCAAAAATCGCTCAATTTCAGGCAGAATTCGATGATTTAAAAGGTCGTATGGAGCAGTTACAACTACATCGCCCAGCTGTTTCAGCGAGCAACCCGAAGGTAAAAAAAAAGATGGAGTTTTGACGGTTCTGTTCCTTTCCAGGTCTTTAAGTTACAATTTGAGAAGACGTCAGCAGTGAACAACTGGAATGCGAATGGTAAAGTTGCTGCACTGTTCGTGGCGTTGAAAGGGCCTGCAGCTGAAAACTTGCAGACAATTCCAGAGTACGAAAGAACAGTTATGAAACATTGATGAGCGCTACAGAGAGGCGATACGGAAGTGAACACAGGAAACAGATATTCCAAATAGAGTTGCAAAACCGCTACCAAAAAGCTAATGAGATTTTGCAGGAGTTTGCTTCGGATGTTGAAACGCAAATGCAAACGCACCCGTGGAATACACCGAGAGGGTTAAAATTCAGAGCTTTGTAAATGGAATACGGGATGTGGAAACGGAACGAGTACGTTAGCAGAGGGTTTGGAATAAGCGGAATTTCACTAAATTCGTTACAGTATTATGAATGGGAAAGTTTGGACGTTTGGATGTGCAGACATTTGTCTTTGTGACTCAATCACGCAAGAACGGTTTGACGGATTTAGGTGAAATTTGGCACACATATAGCCAATAGTCCAAAAGGATTTACTAGCTTTATTTTTTTGAAAAGGGGGAAGGTCCCCGCCTCTAGGAACCGTTATAATTTAAATATTGTATTTTTTCGTCCTTCTGACTGAATCGGGCCAGAACGGCTACACGAATTTTGATGAAATTTGAGACACAGATGGACAATAGTCTACTGGTGAAATTTTTTTCGCAAATGGAAAGGGGGGACGATTCCACGACCCTTCGAACAATTACTTTTTAATAATTTTTAGACACTACAACTTTAAGTTTACTGAACTTCACCAATATTACAAACTCAATAGGTCAAATAAGTCGAGGGCTTACAAAGTGAGCAGTGACAGCCCCCGTCTCCCCTGTGTACTCTTCTGGCATAATTTCTGGATGATTATCGGGCTCCATCCGGGTACCCGTCGGGGTTATTTTGGGACTGTTTCCGAAGTATTCCGGGGTCAATTGGGGATCCTTCCGGGATCATTTCTGAATGGCTTTCGGTATCCGTCCAGGACCCCGTCGGGGTAGTTTCGGGACTATTTCAGGATAATTTAAGGAACCTTCCGGCATCATTTCTGAATGGTTTTCGGGAATCTTTAAGAATCATATCTGGATGGTTTCTGGGATCCGTCCTTGGTTATTTCGAACAATTTTGGGATCCTTCCGGGATCATTCCTGGATGGAATCCGTCCGGGATACCAAAGGGGTCATTCCGTGACTTTTTCAGGACTATTGCAAGATCATTTGGGGACCCTTCTGAGATCATTTCAGAATCCGTCCGGGATCCTGTCAGGTTCATTTAGGGTGTTCCGGCAACATTTCTGGATGGCTTTCGGGATCCCGTCAGGTTTATTTCGGCACTTTTTCGGGATCATTTGGGGATCTTCCCAAATCATTTTTGGATGGTTTTTGGGATCCGTCCGGGTTCCTGTCAGAGTCATTTCGGGAATTTTATGAGACTATTTCGGGATCACTTGAGGACCCTTCCGGCATCATTTCTGGAAGGTTTTCTAGATCAATACGGGATCCCGTCAGGATCATTACGGGGCTTTTCGGGATTAATTTGGGACTCTTTCGCGATCCTTTCTGTATAATTTATTTTGGGACTTTTTCGAGACTATTCCGGGATCATTTCGGGACTATTTCGGAATCATTTGGGGACACTTCCGGCATCAATTCTGGATGGGTTTCGGGATCCGTCCGGCACCCAGTCGGGGTAATTTCGGGACTTTTTATGGGCTATTACGGGATCATTTGCGGACCCTTCCGAGATCAATTCTGTATGGTTTTCGGGATACGTCCGGCATACAGTCGGGTTCATTTCGAGACTTTGCGGGACTATTTCGGGATCATTTTGGGACCCTTCCGCGATATTTCTGGATGATAATTTCGTGACTTTTTCTGGACTATTTCAGGAATCATTTAGGGACCCTTCCGAGATCATTTCCGGTTCCGTGAGGGATCCCGTCGGGGTCATTTCGTGACCTTATCGGGACTATTTCCGGATCATTTTGGGACCCATCCGGTATCATTTCTGGATCCGTGCGGGATCCCGTCGGGGTCATTTCGGGACTATTTCGGGATCATTTGGGGATGATAATTTCGTGACTTTTTTGGGACTATTTCAGGAATCATTTCGGGACCTTTCTGAGATTATTTCCGGTTCCGTGAGGGATCCCATAGGGGTCTTTTCGTGCCTTTATCGCGACTATTTCGGGATCAATTTGTGACCCTTCCGGTATCATTCTGGATTCGTCCGGGATCCCGTCGGGTCATTTCGGGGTTATTTGGGGACCCTGCAGGGATAATTTCGGGACGGTTTTCGGTATCCGTCCGGAATACCGTCGTTTTCATTTCGTGATTTTATCTGGACTATTTCAGGAATCTTTTAGGGATCCTTTCGAGATCATTTCCGGATCCGTCAGGGATCCTGTCGGGGTCATTTCGTGACTTTATCGGGACTATTTCGGGCCAGTTTTGGGACCCTTCCGGTATCATTTCAGGATCCGTCCGGGATCCTGTCGGGGTCATTTCGGGATCATTTTCGGACCCTTTCGGGATCATTACTGAATGGTTTTCGGAATCCGTCCGGCATCCGGTTGGGATCACTTCGGGACTTTTTGTGGACTATGTCGGGATAATTAAGGAACCCTTGCGGGATATCTTCTGGATGGTAATTGGGATCAGTCCGGGAGACCGTCAGGGTCATTTCGGAACTTTTTCGGGACTCATTTGGGTACCCTTCAGGTATCATTTCTGTGTGGTTCTCTAGATCAGTCCAGAATCGCGTCGTTGTCATTTCGGGAATTTTTTGGGACTTTTCTGGGACCTTTTGGAGACCCTTCCGGGAGCATTTCTGGATTGTTTTCGGAATCCGTCCGCTTTACCGTCGGGGTCATTTCGTGGCTTTCGATCATTTCGGGACCCTATCAGGTTATCAGCTCGTTTAGCTATTTTTTACTCTATTACAAAAAAAAAAAAATACATAAGACAGAAACATATTTTCAAACAGATAACTTGATAAGCAGGCTGACGTGAATAGCTCATATTTTTTATTCTCTTCTTTCGGACGGGGCCGCGGGTAAAGGCTAGCTACATATATAATTAATTCGCGGCACCCGACAGATGATGTTCTGGATCACCCTGGTCCACATTTTGGTCGATATCTCGAAAATGCCTTCACATATACAGCTGAGGGCCACTCCCTTTTAAAACCCTCATTACTATATTTAATTTCATACCCATATCGTACAAACACATTCTGGAGTCACTCCTGGTCCACCTTAACGGCGATATCTCGAAAAGGCGTCCAACTATAGAACTAAGGCCCACTCCCTTTTGAAATACTCTTTAATTCCTTTCATTTGATACCCATGTAATACAAACACATTACAGGGTTACCCTAGGTTCATTTTCCTACATTGTGATTTTCCCTTATTTGACGAACGATGAAGTAAAATCGTTCCAAAAAACGTCAACCTTGGTCTACAATTTCGGCCTCTTATCGGACTCATAATTAAGAGCGCTTCGACAATATTTCAGGGGTGATTTAAAAAAAATGATTAAGAAATGCGTTCAAATTTAACCAAATTTTCATATTTAAAAACAAGTAAATGTGTCTAAGTTCGGGTGTAACCGAACATTATATACTCAGCGTGAGCTTCAGTTGTACATTTCATTTCAGATAAATTACGTTTCTACATAAGAGGTGGCACCGCCCGTTTAAAAAAAAAATTTCTCCCCATTTCCTCTTACAATAAAACTTGATAAGTGAAATATCATTGATTCAAAATTATTTTTTGCTAAGTTATATCTTATTATTCTAGTCTACGACCCTTGTAAACCTATTAAACTTGTTTTATATCTAAGTTGCCGTGGTATTTAACCGATCCCTGTCCATTTTTAATAGAAATATTTCCCGCTATAAAGAAAATATGTGTACACAATTTCATTACGATTTAATTTTTCTTCGAGTTATGGCTCCCGAAACATAAACATTAGTCATAAAAGAGGCGGTGCCACACCCATTTTAAAAAATTTTAGTGATTTCAAATTTAGTGTTATAATTCCATTTAGGAAGTAAAATTCTATTGATACAAAGCTCTTTTTCGCTAAGATATAGCTTATTATTTTCGTCTACAACCCTTTTAAAAATCTTTTATATAAAGTGGGCGTCGTCTTTAAGCGATCTCGTCCATTTTTTCTAGAAATATTTCTTGCTATAGGGAAAATTTTTGTACCCAATTTTATTAAGATACGTTATTTTTTCTTCGAGTTGTGGCTCCCGAAATATAGAAAATTGCTTAGTCATAAAAGGGGCGGTGCCACGCCCATTTTTTTTAATTTTAATTTTATCCTATTTATTGTTATAAATCCACTTGGGAAGTGAAATACCATTTATATAAATCTCTTTTTTGCAAAGATATAACTTATTTTATTCGTTCACGACCCTTTTAAAAATCTTTTATATAAAAGTGGGCGTGGTCCTTAAATGATTTCGTTAAGTTTTCTTCAAAGCATTCCTTATAGTAAAGGCAACCTCTCAGCCGAACTTTGTTACGATAGGTTTAAAGATTTTTGATTTATGATTAATAATATTTGTTAAATTGATTTTGTCGCAAGTGGGCGGTGCCATACCCATTTTAAAAAATGCTTTCAAATTTTTATCAAGAGTCCCAATATCTTCCACATGTGAAATTTCACCATTTTAGGTGTATTATTTACTAAATAATCAGGTTTTTTATGTTTTCCAAAATGTTATGTACATAAAAAGTGGGCGTGGTTTCCATCCGATTTCGCTCATTTTCAATACCAATCTATTCAGGGTCCAGATAAGCTCGTGTGCCAAATTTACTCAAGTTCTCGTGTTAACGGACAGACGGACGGAAAGGGCTCAATCAAATTTTTTTCGATACTGATGATTTTGATATATGGAAGTCTATATCTATCTCGATTCCTTTCTACCTGTACAACCAACCGTTATCAAATCAAAGTTAATATACTCTGTGTGCAAAGCACGCTGAGTATAAAAATATTCAAATAAAACGAATTGATAGCTGAAGAAAGATAGCAAAGGCAAGTTGCTCTACTTTTTAGTATTACTATTTGTATGTATCCATGAAAAAGACAATTTTGTCTCCAAAGCTCTGAGCTGAGTATGTAATGTTGTTACACCCAAAATTAGCCTTCCTTACTTGTTTTTTATATTAACAGTTTCGCTGAAGTTTTATCCGACTGATGCTTTTTTCCGATTTTTCACACACATATAAAAATTTTTCACCTGCAGGTTTCTATTTTTATTTAGGCGTGTACCATAGAATGAGGGCGGGTGAAACATTATCACCTTCGCTCGGTGCTTCAAAGCTGCCTCCGTTTAAGATGACGTAGACAACTTCCCTCCCAAATCCGGCCACTCAATGAACGTAGTTGAATAAAGTTTTTAAATCAACCTCACGAAGTAGATCATATAAAATTTAGCATTTTAGCTTTATAAATGACGGAAATATTTCGCTAAGGCTGGGTGCGAGTTGACCTAAATTTTAGGTACCTAAACTAATATTCCACTGGAACTTTCCAGCACTGCAACAATTTAGGAAAAGGCTGTCAAAACTGTGCGAGTTGATTTGAAAACCTAAATTGTTTATTTCTGCTAAGAAAATAATAACAGTACGGGAAATTTGGTATTTTTGATGCGTTTTCACCCTTAAAAATAACAGAGGTCAATTCCGGGTCCGCGGTAAGTACCTATCCCAAGATACAGTTCGAGAAAATGCAGTAGCTCCGTTTTATAAGGCTTTTTTTTTGGACATAGTGGAGCACGTGCACAATGACCTTTTCCACAATCTCGAATTCAATACTGTGAGGCTGGTACGCCTCCAATAACTTCTTTAGGCCAATAGTTCACTTAGCTGCTAAATATGTATGTTCAGATTGTGGTCCATATTTGAGAAGTATCGAATTCTTGTGTCGCCAGCATCACCTTAAACAAAATTGAGCTCACCATCACGTACAATCGATCGGAATTTAATCGCAGCACGGATCATTGCTCTATGATCTATGTTTTACTTAAATTTAATGGACAAGAGCCATTTATTTGCATATACAATATTGAAAAATCAATATTTTTGTTTTTGAAATTTGACATTTTAATTTAGGTTGAAAAGTATGCTCATAAAAATTCTAAATTTTTATTTTGCACTACCTTACCGACAGTTTCCAGTGATTTAGGTTTTTTCTCTATTTAGGTAGAAATTTAGGTCAACTCGCACACAGCCTAAGTATTAATTACACGGGTGAACACAAAATTTGACTTTGACTTCAAAGCATTAAATTTCAATTCTTTAGGTCGTAATTTGACGGAAAAAAATATATGGCATGAAAAAGTTTGCTTTCCTATTTAGGAAACCACTTGAACGAAATTTTTCAAAATCTGTGATTTAATTTTTACTTGAAAATGAAACAATTCGAATAAATATTTTTATTAAGCTTTAATATCGAAATACTTACAAACAAGGGGAAAATGATTTAAAAGTGTACACTTTTAGTTTTTCTTTTACGTTCGTCCCTCAATAAACCCCAAATATAGTCTCCCTTCATGTAATCATTATATTGGCCTTGATAGCGTTGTTCGAAGAAGAACCTAAAAACTTTGCTTTACCTTTTGGTAAATTTAAATCTCTAGTCAAAATATTAAAATCTTTTGTAGTGGTGAAATGATGTTTTGGTTGTTCTGGTGTCGGTAAAGACCCCTTATCGGCATTGCATTTATAAGATGAGCCACTTCTCTGCGATAATTTTTTCGGTGGCTCTGGTACTGGTCGTGTCAGATCGTGTGCGATTGGAGCAGAAGAAGATTCATGATCAGGATATTCGATAGGTTGCATTTTTACCTCTTCGTATTTTACTCGGATTCACAATGCAAAAGTAGCAGTCTTTAATATGGTATTTTGATTCTCGCCAGATTCTTGGTGTTGCAAATTTCATAGATCTTTTCTCACCTCGATAACAACCTAAAATATAGAAAGAGAAATCAATATGTCTACTTTATTTAATTTACCCTCCAAACATCTTTTACAATAACTACAACCAACATGTGGAGCCCATGTTTTGGCTTGATTCCAAACAGGACAGCCAAAATATGCTCCGTAGGCTGCATATGAATGTATATAATTCATATTTTATATCTCGAACTTTAATAAATTGCCCACATGTATAACAAAAAGCATCAGCTTCATATTTATACTTTCGCGGCGACATTTTAGGTTAGATTTGTACAAAACACCTGATAGTTGTTTAGTTATCACTCTAGCGCCATGAGTAATGTTACTATAACTATTACGAAAGCAAACTTTATACGGAAAAAATTTATTTTCTTTTCGTTTTTGTTTATAATAAAACAGGAAATCATAAAATAAAATTTAGGACAAAGAACACATTTTTTTTGTAGAGTCGTGCTATCACAGAATTATGTTTAATTTTACAGGAGTTTAGTCGGGGTCAGAAGAAGTAGTCTGTTGAATTTCATTACAAAACATTTCTTTAAATGGAAGCTATTGCAATAATCAGAAAAAAACCTCCGATAGGTGGCGCATGGATCGAAGTATTTCAAAAAATCGTATTTGTGGTCCGATTTGGTTCATATTTGGAACACATAATACATACGTGAATAAGAAAGCGACCTATTCAAAAAAAACGCCGCCAGGTGACGCAAGGATCGAAATATTTAAAAAAAAAATATTACATACAGAAATAGAAATCGCTTTATGCAAAAGAAAATACTGCTGCGGGAAGGATCGAGATCGTGTTTGTGGTCCGATTTGGCTCATATTGGAACAAATATTACATACAGTCCGGTAGAAGTGACATCAAAATACTTTGGAGTTTCACGCGCCCAACGCTTTTATTTAATTGTCTGATCAACGCCCTAGATTGATGAGGGGTGTGATGACTAGTACCTAGGACCTACCTAATTACTTTCTAGCTTTAGTATTATTATTACTTAATGTAAGTATTGTTTCCAATAAAACCATTTAATTTAAAAAAAATTTTTAATTATTTTATTTACCTTTCAAATAAGTACATCCAGGATCGAGTTTCTCCAAAAATTAAATACTTCGTGAAGAAGTTCATAGGACTTATTAGCCTTTGCTTGAAAACTCACGCCAGAAGATCATGTCTGTGCGATTAACTCTGACCTGGTTTAAGGCACTCGAACATTTCGCTCCATGAAAGATTGCATGTGAAGGTGATGAAAAAGTCTGGGGTTCCTATACCTTCGAATATACGTCATAGCATGTTGCGCGTATTCATGCAAGTGCCGGTATCAGTATACGTTGCTGGTCAAATTGGCGGCCACCGTGGTGTGATGGTAGCGTGCTCCGCCTGCCACACCGGATGCCCTGGGTTCAAACCCCGGGCAAAGCAACATCAAAAATTTTAGAAATAAGGTTTTCAATTAGAAGAAAATTTTTCTAAGTTGGGTCGCCCCTCGGCAGTGTCTGGCAAGCGCTCCGGGTGTATTTCTGCCATGAAAAGCTCTCAGTGAAAACTCATCTGCTTGCAGATGCCGTTCGGAGTCGGCATAAAATCATGTAGGTCCCGTCCGGCCAATTTGTAGGGAAAATCAACAGGAGCACGACGCAAATTGGAAGAGAAGCTCGACCTTAGATCTCTTCGGAGGTTATCGCGCCTTAAATTTTTTTTTTTTTTTTTTTTATGATAATCCATGCATGGCACTTCTTTTGTCGTCTCTTAATTTGTGGTGGGGGTAAATTGCCTGACAATGAAGTGATAACCATCTTCTCCGTGTGGAAACACGAATGCATTATATGATCGACGAGTCTCCGATACTCTTTGTATATTAGCATTTCTCCGGAGGATGATGATATCATTTAGATTGAATTCGGTGCCTAGTATTACAACTGCAACATCATTTTCGAAAGCACACTTTTCGAGTTCATAAACAGGAGTCTTGTCTGCTCTTTTTACAACAGTATAGTTATCTGATGGGTGCTTGCCAGCTGAAAACGATTTGGCGTCGGATTCTAGAAGCAATGTGAAACTCTGTTCTACTTCCAGTTCATCAATTTCAGTGAAAATTTTTTTTTCTGGCAGAGGGAGCAACGAACTGATTTTGTGATATATTTGGGCTTGAATTTTGAGTATTAGCATGTGACCGCCATCCGATATAATTGTCGTTGCTCCAAACGATGTCATTTAAAAGCAATAGTTGTATTTGGGTAGGCTTTTAAAGAAGTGGTTTGAAGTAAGAGTCGTGCCAGGAAGGAGACTAAGAAGTGGTTGAGGTAGTTCAATCGCGGTGGAAAACTAATGCCATCAGGCCATGTGAATCCTTTGCGAACTTCAAACATTGCAATGCAAACAAACTTTATTCATTGGTCCAATGGCAACTGCTCTCAAATGAAAACAAGTAAGGAAAGCTAAGTTCGGATGTAACCGAACATTACATACTCAGCTGAGAGCTTAGCTGCGTTGGTTTCGTACGGCTTCGTAGAGGGTTTATAAGTGGTTTTAATTCCATATCACATACGTTTGGGAAATATCGAGCAAATTGTAGGGTGGCGTTCTTTGGAACGATTTTAGTAGTATGTAAAAGCCGATTCTAGACCAAATGGTGAAAGGAAAAGTATATGCACACCGACACACATATATATACAGCAAAACAATTTCGTTGCCTACTTTTAGGCGCGCACGTTCTTAAGCTTAGAGCTTTTTGTTTCTGTTCTGGCCGATGTATAAGAAAAAGCTTAGAACTTTTTGCTTTTAGCAGAGCTTTGCCGTTCAGGAGAGGATCGTTAAATAGGGGCCCTACATTTTTAAAGGGCCGCAAATTTTTAAATGTCCCTCATATTTCTAATGAGTCCTAGACTTCACCCGAATCGTTTCAAAGAGTCCCATAGATTTCTAATCGAGCGACTGCTCCCCAATCCCCCCAACACCCTCTTTTTTCTCGTCTACAAAAAGTAGCAGTTGGACACCTGTAGTACCGCCCAACCCCCCAACCCCCTTTTTTCTCGTCTACAAAAAGGGGTCGATGGGCACTTGTAGTACCGCCCCCCCCCCCCCTTTTTTTCTCATCTGCAAAACGGGCCTGTCGGGCACCCGATCAGGGGCAGATTAAACATTTTCTTTAGCATTTTATTTGATTGTACGTTTGTGTGTGTGTGTTTTTACATGCTGATGCTGGTCCATATATATATGTATGTGAGAATTTCATAATTAACTAAAGGTTATCTTAATATTGAGCTCATGATTTTCCATTATTGAACATTTTATTTGTCTTTTTATTAGGGCATAAGTTTGTATGTACATACTTACACAAATGTTTGTACATGGGAATATCAACAAACTACAAAATATATGCCCATGGCCACATCCATCCATGGGAAACTTTTTCCAATGTAAATACTTACTTTTTTTTTGTCAAATAAACCTTTTTTAAATAAATAAAAACAATTTTTATATAAATTTTTTTAATTTTTAATGTATATTTTTCTCCATATTTTGGCGTGGTTAGCAATGCGTAATATACTTGTGTGTGTGTGTGTGTGTAGTTTCATAAAATTACTACTCTTTTTCTAAATAATCTTTTTGACAACATTTGTAAATGGAATATATTCATACATTTTATCATGGATGGGTATACAATAAGCAGCGGTGTTGGCAGATACGGCCTTGTGAAATTTTAGCTCAATCCGAATATCGATGGGACCGCTTTTTATAGATTCATTCTGATGCGCAACATTTAAAACAATTATTGGAGCATGTTGAACAAATTGATCAGGTGATAAAAGTGGTTGGGGAGTGCGTCCATAGTAACTTTGTTGAAATTTCAAATACATGTCATGTAATAGAGCATACCGATTTCGATCAAATTTAATATTAAGATCATCATATGGATATATAGTAGAGTTGAGATTTCTTTATACCACAGTTTTGCATTTTTTTGCTTTGTTTTTAATAAAACGTACTCTCACACTGGTTACAACCATCTGGGCTCCTTAAATATGACAGCATATAAATTATAAATTTTTTTTAATGTTTTATATCGGGAATAATGCGAAATGCAATTACATATATCTTCTGTTTCCTTAAATGAATTATCAGCAAAATTACAATCTTTCTTGTGTAATATGATAATGAATATATAAATGGTTCTGATAGACATGATCTCAATTCATTTATCATAGAATAAAAAAATATTCGATGATCATCATCAATTAAGTCACCATATTTTGATAAAAACGTTTCTAAATATTGCGGGAAAGACATGTCCTTCTTTTTTATTGTGCCACCTGTTTGATACTGAATTACAAATTATGTCGCTCTACTATTAATGTGAAACTGTACGATATAACGAGCAACAAACCACAAAATACATACCGATGGATGCATCTATCCATGTGAAACGTATATATATACCGGCACAGACACATCCGTCCATATACATACATTTAGTAAGATAAGAGCTATTTGTCTCAATGTATATAAATTGGTCATCTTTTCGGTAGAAAATGTAGTAAATTTAATATGAATTTGGAGCTTTTAGGCCGATTTAATTAAATAAAACAAGTTTATTTTTTTATTTCCGACGCGTTTCGACACATTTTCGTGTCTTCCTCATGGAATATATTTATTAAATACGAAAAACATATATGTTACATATACAATAATTGGTATTAATGTTCAATATTAAATCACTTACATTGTTTAAACCAGTGGTTTTTGTCACATTTCTTTAAAAATATAAGTACACATATTAATAACAAACAAACAAGAACAATAATTAAAAATCACACCGACATTTGCTACATTAAAATACCGTCTATTAACATTAAAAACAATATTGCACTTGTCACCTCCAGACATTCTTTGTTATTGACGTCGCATAGGCACAATTAATATTATCAACGTCCTCTTTGAAGTTAATCGTTGTTGGTAGTTTTTGTTGTATGCGCAGTCCCTCTAGTGTCATCCTTCTACGTGTTCTGCTTTCCACATCCAGTATTGTTGCGTTGTCGAAATCAGCTGTGTGTTTCTTTTCCGTAAGGTGTTGGGCCAGTGCTGTGTTGCTTTTGTTGTTTTTTGCATCTAGTTTATGTTCCTTTATTCTCGTTCCTAGTGATCTTTTTGTTGTGCCGATATAAACTTTGTTACATTTCTCTCCTTCTTTACCATGACATCGAGTTTCGTAAACTACGTTATGTAGTTGTTCCTTTTCAATTTTTTCCTTTGTTTTTGTATATATGCTTTTTAATGTATGATTAGGTTTGTGCGCATAGCTTGTGTTACTGCTTGGTATGATTTTGTGTAATGTTTTGTTGTCTGTTAGATGTGGTATGTATGTAACGCTAATGTATGTTTTTTTGGTATTTTCGCTATTTGCTGTATTCAGATTCTTGTGTTTGTTTTTGTTTATTGCTGTTTGTATTAAATTTTCTATTGTATTGACTGGATAACAATTTTTGCGTAATATGTTTATCACTTTCTCTCTGTTGTGATTTATGAACTCCTGGTCGCTCAAGGTGTAAATTTTCGATATAAAATTGATAATGGTGTTCTTCTTTTGCGTCCATGGGTGGTTGAATGATATTTAATTAGTCTTGATTATGCTATGGATTTTGTGTACCAGTTAGTTGTTAGTTTGTTATTGGATTTGTATATTTCTATGTCCAGGAACAGCGGTGGTTTGTTTGACTAGCAAATTTGCTACTTCTATTCCTTTTACCAACTATATTTATTCAGTGTTGCGCCATCTGCTGCAAATCACTGATAATGCTGGATTTTTGTTTATTTTCAATTACTTTGTTTGACATTCCCAAGTGCTCATGGTTTATTAACAGTTGTTTTTGTTTTTTATCGGCCTATTGATAAATGATTCAAAGTTCGATTCGAGCTCAAGGCCAGAACAATAATTTTTTTCTAATTATAATTATTGATATTTTTTAATTTTTCTAAATTTGAAAAATTATATTTTGTTTTTGAATAGTAAGTAGAAAATTTTTCAGACAACCTGCCATAGCTGCGCAGATAGATCCATTTCGAAGGGTGCTAAGCCTTGATCATGAGTACGCTTTAGGCACGCTGCGCTAACCATTTAGCTATACAGCGGTGGTTTGTTTGACTGGCAAATTTGCTACTTCTATTCCTTTTACCAACTATATTTATTCAGTGTTGCGCCATCTGGTGCAAATCACTGATAATGCTGGATTTTTGTTTATTGTCAATTACTTTGTTTGGCATTCCCAAGTGCTCATGGTTTATTAACAGTTGTTTTTGTTCTTTATCGGCCTATTGATAAATGATTCAAGGTTCGATTCGAGCTCAAGGCCAGAACAATAATTTTTTCAATGATAATTATTGTTTGCTGGGTTGGAGCTGTTTTGGTCGATATGTATAAAGAAAAAAACCAAGAGTTTTTTACTTTTCTCTTCTATGCATTTCGACGCATAGAAAATAAGAAAAATGAATGTGTCGATTGTCCGGTGATATTATTGTGTTTGTACAACTAATTAAATTATTACTTCCTGATGATGACGCGGATGCGTCGAAATGCATAGAAGAGAAAAGTAAAAAACTCTTGGTTTTTTTCTTTATACATATCGACCAAAACAGCTCCAACCCAGCAAACATTTTCATAAAGAATTTGGTCCAATCAACATGATAATTATTGTTATTTTTTAATTTTTCTAAATTTGAAAAATTATATTTTGTTTTTGGAATAGTAAGTAGAAAATTTTTCAGACAACCTGCCATAGCTGCGCAGATAGATCCATTTCGAAGGGTGCTAAGCCTTCATCATCAGTACGCTTTAGGCACGCTGCGCTAACCATTTAGCTATACAGCGGTGGTTTGTTTGACTGGCAAATTTGATACTTCTATTCCTTTTACCAACTATATTTATTCAGTGTTGCGCCATCTGGTGCAAATCACTGATAATGCTGGATTTTTGTTTATTGTCAATTACTTTGTTTGACATTCCCAAGTGCTCATGGTTTATTAACAGTTGTTTTTGTTCTTTATCGGCCTATTGATAAATGATTCAAGGTTCGATTCGAGCTCAAGGCCAGAACAATAATTTTTTTCTAATGATAATTATTGTTATTTTTTAATTTTTCTAAATTTGAAAAATTATATTTTGTTTTTGGAATAGTAAGTAGAAAATTTTTCAGACAACCTGCCATAGCTGCGCAGATAGATCCATTTCGAAGGGTGCTAAGCCTTCATCATCAGTACGCTTTAGGCACGCTGCGCTAACCATTTAGCTATACAGCGGTGGTTTGTTTGACTGGCAAATTTGCTACTTCTATTCCTTTTACCAACTATATTTATTCAGTATTGCGCCATCTGGTGCAAATCACTGATAATGCTGGATTTTTGTTTATTGTCAATTACTTTGTTTGATATTCCCAAGTGCTCATGGTTTATTAACAGTTGTTTTTGTTTTTTATCGGCCTATTGATAAATGATCTAAGGTTCGATTCGAGCTCAAGGCCAGAACAATAATTTTTATACTCAGTTGAGCAGAGCTCACAGAGTATATTAACTTTGATTGGATAACGGTTGGTTGTACAGGTATAAAGGAATCGAGATAGATATAGACTTCCATATATTAAAATCATCAGTATCGAAAAAAAATTTGATTGAGCCATGTCCGTCCGTCCGTCCGTCCGTCCGTCCGTCTGTCCGTTAACACGATAACTTGAGTAAATTTTGAGGTATCTTGATGAAATTTGGTATGTAGATTCCTGGGCACTCATCTCAGATCGCTATTTAAAATGAACGATATCGGACTATAACCACGTCCACTTTTTCGATATCGAAAATTTCGAAAAACCGAAAAAATGCGATAATTCATTGCCAAAGGCGGTTAAAGCGATGAAACTTGGTAGATGGGTTGACGTTATGACGCAGAATAGAAAATTAGTAAGATTTTGGACAATGGGCGTGGCACCGCCCACTTTTACAAGAAGGTAATTTAAAAGTTTTGCAAGCTGTAATTTGGCAGTCGTTGAAGATATCATGATGAAATTTGGCAGGAACGTTATTACTATTACTATATATGTGCTAAATAAAAACTAGCAAAATTGGATGAAGAACACGCCCACTTTTTAAAAAAAAAATTTTTTTTAATTCAGATTTTAACAAAAAATTTAATATCTTTACTGTATATAAGTAAATTAAGTCAAAATTCAACTCTAGTAATGATATGATGTAACAATATACAAAAATAAAAGATAATTTCAAAATGGGAGTGGCTCCGCCCATTTTCATTTAATTTGTTTAGAATACTTTTAATGCCATAAGTCGAACAAAAATTTACCAATCCTTCTCAAATTTGGTAGGGGTATAGACTCTATGACGGTAACTGTTCTCTGTGAAAACGGGCGAAATCGGTGGAAGCCACGCCAAGTTTTTATACACAGTCCACCGTCTGTCCTTCCGCTCGGCCGTTAACACAATAACTTGAGCAAAAACCGATATATCTTTACTAAACTTAGCCCACGTACTTATCTAAACTCACTTTATCTTGGTATAAAAAATGGCCGAAATGTGACCATAACCACGCCCACTTTATCGATATCGAAAATTACGAAAAATGAAAAAAATGCCATAATTCTATACCAAATACGAAAAAGGAATGAAACATGGTAACTGTATTGGTTATTGACGCAAAATATAACTTTGGAAAAAACTTTGTAAAATGGGTGTGACACCTACCATATTAAGTAGAAGAAAATGAAAAAGTTCTACAAGGCGAAATCAACAGCCCTTGGAATCTTGGCAGGAATACTGTTAGTGGTATTACATATATAAATAAATTAGCAGTACCCGACAGATGATTTTCTGGATCGCCTGGTCCACATTTTGGTCGATATCGCGAGAACGCCTTCACATATACATCTAAGGGCCACTCGCTTTTAAAACCCTCATTAATACCTTTAATTTGATATCCATATCGTACAAACACATTCTAGAGTCACCCCTTGCCCACCCTAATAGCGATATCTCGAAAAGGCGTCCACCTATAGACCTAATGCCCACTCCCTCTTAAAATACTCAGTAACACCTTTCGTTTGATACCCATATCGTACAAACATTCTAGAGTCACCCCTGGCCCACCCTAATGGCGATATCTCGAAAAGGCGTCCACCTATAGACCTAATGTCCACTCCCTCTTAAAATGCTCAGTAACAACTTTCGTTTGATACCCATATCGTACAAACATTCTAGAGTCACCCCTGGCCCACCCTAATGGCGATATCTCGAAAAGGCGTCGACCTATAGACCTAATGCCCACTCCCTCTTAAAATACTCAGTAACACCTTTCGTTTGATACCCATATCGTACAAACATTCTAGATTCACCCCTGGCCCACCCTAATGGCGATATCTCGAAAAGGCGTCCACCTATAGACCTTATGCCCACTCCCTCTTAAAATGCTCAGTAACACCTTTCATTTTCCCACAGGGATCTGTTCTCGGTCCAACGCTTTGGAATGTAATGTATGACGGGGTGCTAAATATTGATCTACCAGAAAACACGCAAATTGTGGGATATGCTGATGATATTGCAGTGGTAGTAGTGGCCAAGAAACTGAACCTGCTTCAAGCATTATGTAATGACGCCGTAGCAAGAATAAAGGAATGGCTGACCAATACAGGACTGGAGTTGGCTAGCCAAAAGACGGAAGTGGTATTAGTAAGCTCCAAACGGTCGGCGAACGAGTTAGTCTTAACTGTCGGGGATCATCAAATCACCTCAAAGGATTCCTTAAAATACTTAGGAGTGCACATTGACTCTAAGTTAACTTTCAAAGAGCACTTCAGAGCGGTGGGGGAGAAAATTACCAAAGTTAATGGATCACTTATGCGAGTAATGCCTAACATTGGTGGTCCGAGCGAAGCTATACGTCAGCTATTGTCCACAGTAACCAGCTCAATAATACTATACGCAGCACCAGTGTGGTACGGATCTAAACAGACCCATCAAAAATATATATTAGCAGCGTACCGACTTGCTTCTTTAAGAATAGCAAGTGCTTATCGGACGGTGTCCGACGACGCGATCCTGGTTCTAACCCGGAAAATCCCAGTGGACTTACTGGCAAGCGAAATGGCCGATCTGTATAACACTAATATCGAGCGACCATCTGAAGAAGACAAGAAAAGAGCAAGGACACAAACAATAGCTAAGTGGCAAGAACGGTGGGAGGCCTCGAGTAAAGGGCGTTGGACTTTCACACTAGTTTGGAACGTAGCTCAATGGAATGAGCGGAAGCACGGCGAACTGAACTACCATCTCACGCAGATAATGAGTGGACATGGCGGTTTCAAAGAGTATTTATGGAAGCGTAGGATAGAGGAAGATCCTCATTGCCCAATGTGTCCCACAGAGTTAGAAATGCAGAACACGTCATGTTCTACTGCCCCCGTTTCCACGAAGAAAGACTCACCTTGCATGGAGTCTTTGGGGAGGAACCTACCACGAGAAATTTAGTTTCACATATATGCAGCAGGAAAGAATGCTGGACTGCAGTGAGCAAAATGGCATTTATAGTAATAACACGCCTGATGGATGCTGGGAGGGAGCGCAGAGAAATGCGCATGCGAAGCAGTGGCGATTAAATGGACACTCAGAGCCGTGGTGGGCGACGGTTCCAGAACGGGGCTGTTTTTTAGTCTACGGACACACGGTTGCTGCGACGGCAGCAATTATGGTGCATTAGGCATTTTTCAGCCTCCCCGCAAAAAAAAAAAAAAAAAAAACACCTTTCATTTGATTCCCATATCGTACAAACACATTCTAGAGACACCCCTGGTCCACCTTTATGGCGATATCTCGAAACGGCGTCCACCTATGGAACTAAGGATCACTCCTTTTCAAAATACTCATTAACAGCTTTCATTTGATACCCATATCATACAAAAATATTCTAGAGTCACCCCTGGTCCACCTTTATGGCGATTTCTCGAAAAGGCGTTCACTTATAGAACTAAAGCCCATTCCCTTTTAAAATACTCATTACCACCTTTCATTTGATACCGATATCGTACAAACACATTCTAGAGTCACCCCTGGTCCACCTTAATGGCGATATCTCGAAAAGGCGTCCACCGATAGACCTAAGGCCCACTCCCTCTTAAAATGCTCAGTAACACCTTTCATTTGATACCCATATCGTACAAACAAATTCTAGAGTCAGCCCTGGTCCACCTTTATGGCGATATCCCGAAATGGCGTCCATCCATAGAACTATGGCCTACTCTCTCTTAAAATACTCTTTAATACCTTCCATTTGATACACATGTCATACAACCACATACCAGGGTTACCCTAGGTTCATTTTCCTACATGGTGATTTTCCTTATTTTGTCTCCATAGCTCTCAACTGAGTATGTAATGTTCGGTTCCACCCGAACTTAGCCTTCCTTACTTGTTTTCTAATGATAATTATTGTTATTTTTTAATTTTTCTAAATTTGAAAAATTATATTTTGTTTTTGGAATAGTAAATAGAAAATTTTTCAGACAACCTGCTATAGCTGCGCAGATAGATCCATTTCGAAGGGTGCTAAGCCTTCATCATCAGTACGCTTTAGGCACGCTGCGCTAACCATTTAGCTGTAGAGCGGTGGTTTGTTTGACTGGCAAATTTGCTACTTCTATTCCTTTTACCAACTATATTTATTCAGTGTTGCGCCATCTGGTGCAAATCACTGATAATGCTGGATCATTATCATTAGAAAAAAATTATTGTTCTGGCATTGAGCTCGAATCGAACCTTGAATCATTTATCAATAGGCCGATAAAAAACAAAAACAACCATTCACTTTAACTTTAACTATAACTTCCACTTTAACTTTAATTTTATTTTAATTTTAACTTTCACTTTAACTTTAACTTTATTTTTAACTTTAACTTTAACTTTATTTTTAACTTTAACTTTAACATTCACTTTAACTTTAACTTTCACTTTAACTTTAACATTCACTTTAACTTTAACTTTATTTTTAACTTTAACTTTAACTTTAACTTTCACTTTAACTTTAACTTTAACTTTAACTTTATTTTTAACTTTATCTTTAACATTCACTTTAACTTTAACTTTCACTTTAACATTCACTTTAACTTTAACTTTCATGAAAATGAAATGGTATATTAATTTCGTCACGAAACCGAAAATTGTAAGTCCTTAAAGGAAAATAGATAGACCCACCATTAAGTATACCGAAATAATCAGGTTGAAGAGCTGAGTTGTTTTAGCCATGTCCGTCTGTCCGTCTGTCCGTCTGTCCGTCTGTCTGTTTGTATGCAAACTAGTCCCTCAATTTTTGAGATATCTTGATAAAATTTGGTGAGCAGGTGTATTTGGGTGTCCGATTAGACATTTGTCGGAACCGACCGGATCGGACCACTATAGCATATATCCTCCATACAACCGATTTTTCAGAAAAAGAGGATTTTTGTAATATCTTACCCAATTTAACAGATTGAAGCTTCAAACTTCACCATATACTTTCGTATATTGAACATATTGTTGCCTGAAAAAATTTATGAGATCGGTCGTATATATAGTATATATCCCCCACAACCGGTTGTTCAGGTAAGGAACTTTTCGTAATTACTGCCCTATTTTAAGAGCTAGAGGCTTCAAATTTCAGCGAATGCTTACGTATATAGCATATATTGTTGTCTGAAAAAATCATAAAGATCGGTGGTATATATAGTATATATATGGTGGTATATATAGTATATATATATAGTATATATATATATTTTCGCAAATTTTAGCCCCATTTTAACAGCTAGAAGCTTCAAATTTCACCGAATATTTACTTATATAGCATATATTGTTGTCTGAAAAAATCATAGAGATCGGTTGTATATATAGTATATATCTCATACAACCGATTGTTCAGATAAGAAACTTTTCGCAATTTCTACCCCATTTTAACAGCTATAAGCTTCAAATTTCACCGATTGCTTACGTATATAGCATATATTGTTGTCTGAAAAAATCATAGAGATCGGTTGTATATATAGTATATATCTCATACAACCGATTGTTCAGATAAGAAACTTTTCGCAATTTCTACCCCATTTTAACAGCTATAAGCTTCAAATTTCACTGATTGCTTACGTATATAGCATATATTGTTGTCTGAAAAAATCATAGAGATCGGTTCTATATATAGTATAAATCTCATACAACCGATTGTTCAGATAAGAAACTTTTCGCAATTTCTACCCCATTTTAACAGCTAGAAGCTTCAAATTTCACCAACTGCTTACGTGTATAGCATATATTGATGTCTGAAAAAATCATTGAGATCGGTGATATACATAGTATATATCTCATACAACCGATTGTTCAGATAAGAAACTTTGCGCAATTTCTGCCCCGTTTTAACAGTTAGAAGCTTCAAATTTCACAAAATGCTTTCGTATATAGCATATATTGTTGCCTGAAAAAATCATAGAGATCGGTGGTTTATATATTATATACTTCATATAAACTGTCATATTGACCCCTTTTTTACGGCTAGAAGCTTCAAGATTAATCAAATTTCATCAAATAGTTACGTTTACGTCATATATTTTTGAAATACATGATTCGTAGCCATAGTTTTTACATGCAGACCACAAAAAACGTGAAGCTTTGCATCCTCACACAGATTACCTACCTATTTTATAAGCTTTTATTTACTTTCACTTTTGTTGTCTGTAATGGAATCTTGCAAGTTAAATTTGATACACTTCCCGGTGTCCGATTGAGCTGAAATTTTGCACACATGTATAACTCCGATGACAATGCAATATTACTTTGTTAGAATTCGATAAATTAATCGATAACACAGTTATCGGTAAAGATATGTATTTGCTTTGGCATAACAGCGTAAGTCCCATACAAACACGCCGGTACCTATCCGTGGATTGTGATATTTGGACGTGGTGAATCACGTGTCACGTGTGGTGAATCTCATCGCTTGCGAAAAGCGGAGACACAACCCTCTGTTGTATTTCTGTGTATAACCAACATAGCTGAATTTTTAAGGCTGTTTAACCCTGTAATCTTTTCTGTAATTTATTTTGCTTTTGGAAAAATTACCTATTTGAAAAAAGCTGGCTGAAAAATATTGGCATAACAGCTTAAGTTAAATCAAGAATGGAAAATCTTTGGAAAGTTTGAGCAGATGTGGCAATTTCGCGCGTCCGTTGAACGAAATATTGACAATCTGCTGATCATCGCTAAGAAATTAGCGACATTCCATCAACTAAGCAGCACTTTAGCAATACTACTGTTATTATTTGGCCGCTCAAACACACAAATATTAATTGTGCATTAAATCTTAAATATACAAATACACCATAATAATTTACACGGCCAAAGCCATAATAATTCACACGGGTCATCAATTCTTTCTCTGTTTCAAAATCTGAACTACCAGCGCTACCGTCAACAGCTCAGTGTCATCACTGCCAGTAGCGCCAATAACACCAAACTCGTGCCTGACACACAAAAGTCGTTTCACTCAATAGCGCAAGTAAAATGTACTACGCACTCACTACTAAGAAGCGTCAAAAATTCGCTTGGAGTAATTTCGTCAATGAGCTACCATTGAGCTGGCACCGCATTGGCGCTGGCGCCATGCAATTTACATCACTAAAATTGCGCGAATGCCCAGGCTCATGACTTCAATACTTATATTTACAATGCTTTAAACTTTAAATACACCTCTGAAGTTGCTGCGCATAAAATGTGTACTAATAAATTCCAATACGCATTATGTGTAGATGTAACTGATATATGTGTTTTTGTTTCACCCCCTATACTTATATTTAAAGCTTTTATAAGAACAAGCTTCTATTACTTGTTAATAAAACAAACTAAAAAGTAAAAAATAAAATTAAAGAAAAAAAAACTTTTTTAAAAATAAGCTTTTATTATTTTGGTTAATAAAATTAACTAAAAAGTAAACAATAAATTGACTCTAAAGAAATATAACACTTTATAAGTTCATTGTAAGCTTAAACGATAATTAGGCTTTTTCGTCTGCGACAAAAAAATTCTATATTGTACATAATTATATATTTTTAACATTAAAACTTTACACCTAAATTATTAAATCTTACAGTTTATATCACAGTCCTAATTGTTCTAATAAAAGCGTGTTACATTGCGGTAGCAAGAAAAGGAGATCCTAAATGTTCTTAATTATACCATCAAAATTTAACACGTTTTTTATTAGAACAATTAGGACTGTGATATAAACTGTAAGATTTAATAATTTAGGTGTACAGTTTTAATGTTAAAAATACATAATTATGTACAATATAGAATTTTTTTGTCGCAGACGAAAAGGCCTAATTATCGTTTAAGCTTACAAAGTGTTATATTTCTTTAGAGTCAATTTATTGTTTACTTTTTAGTTAATTTTATTATCAAAATAATAAAAGCTTATTTTTAAAAAAGTTTTTTTTTCTTTAATTTTATTTATACCTTTCATGAAAATGAAATGGTATATTAATTTCGTCACGAAACCGAAAATTGTAAGTCCTTAAAGGAAAATAGATAGACCCACCATTACGTATACCGAAATAATCAGGTTGAGAGCTGAGTTGTTTTAGCCATGTCCGTCTGTCCGTCTGTCTGTTTGTATGCAAACTAGTCCCTCAATTTTTGAGATATCTTGATAAAATTTGGTGAGCAGGTGTATTTGGGTGTCCGATTAGACATTTGTCGGAACCGACCGGATCGGACCACTATAGCATATATCCTCCATACAACCGATTTTTCAGAAAAAGAGGATTTTTGTAATATCTTACCCAATTTAACAAATTGAAGCTTCAAACTTCACCATATACTTTCGTATATTGAACATATTGTTGCCTGAAAAAATTTATGAGATCGGTCGTATATATAGTATATATCCCCCACAACCGATTGTTCAGATAAGGAACTTTTCGTAATTACTGCCCTATTTTAAGAGCTAGAGGCTTCAAATTTCAGCGAATGCTTACGTATATAGCATATATTGTTGTCTGAAAAAATCATAAAAATCGGTGGTATATATAGTATATATATGGTGGTATATATAATATATATATATAGTATATATATATATATATATTCGCAAATTTTAGCCCCATTTTAACAGCTAGAAGCTTCAAATTTCACCGAATATTTACTTATATAGCATATATTGTTGTCTGAAAAAATCATAGAGATCGGTTGTATATATAGAATATATCTCATACAACCGATTGTTCAGATAAGAAACTTTTCGCAATTTCTACCCCATTTTAACAGCTATAAGCTTCAAATTTCACTGATTGCTTACGTATATAGCATATATTGTTGTCTGAAAAAATCATAGAGATCGGTTCTATATATAGTATATATCTCATACAACCGATTGTTCAGATAAGAAACTTTTCGCAATTTCTACCCCATTTTAACAGCTAGAAGCTTCAAATTTCGCCAACTGCTTACGTGTATAGCATATATTGATGTCTGAAAAAATCATTGAGATCGGTGATATACATAGTATATATCTCATACAACCGATTGTTCAGATAAGAAACTTTGCGCAATTTCTGTCCCGTTTTAACAGTTAGAAGCTTCAAATTTCACAAAATGCTTTCGTATATAGCATATATTGTTGTCTGAAAAAATCATAGAGATCGGTGGTATATATATTATATACTTCATATAAACTGTCATATTGACCCCTTTTTTACGGCTAGAAGCTTCAAGATTCATCAAATTTCATTTTCATTTCATTTCATGATTCGTAGCCTTAGTTTTTACATGCAGACCACAAAAAACGTGAAGCTTTGCATCCTCACACAGATTACCTACCTATTTTTTATTTTATATTTATCTTAAAAATCGTTTAGATATGTTCAAATTTCACCAAATGCTTACGTGTATAGCATATATTGTTGTCTGAGAAAATCATAGATACCGGTGGTATATATAGTATATATCCCATACAACCGATTGTTCAGATAAGAAACTTTGCGCAATTTCTTCCCCATTTTAACAGTTATAAGCTTCAAATTTCACCGATTGCTTACGTATATAGTATGTATTGTTGTGTCAAAAAATCATAGAGATCGGTGATATATATAATATATATATGATGGTATATATAGTATATATATATTTTTTTTACGATTTCGGCCCCATTTTAACAGCTAGAAGCTTCAAATTTCACCAACTGCTTACGTGTATAGCATATATTGATGTCTGAAAAAATCATTGAGATCGGTGGTACACATAGTATATATCTCATACAACCGATTGTTCAGATAAGACACTTTGCGCAATTTCTGCCCCGTTTTAACAGTTAGAAGCTTCAAATTTCACAAAATGCTTACGTATATAGCATATATTGTTGTCTGAAAAATCATAGAGATCGGTCGTATATATATTATATACTTCATATAAACTGTCATTTTGACCCCTTTTTTACGGCTAGAATCTTCAAAATTCATCAAATTTCATCAAATAGTTACGTTTTCGTCATATATTTTTGAAATACGTGATTCGTAGTCATAGTTTTTACACGCAGACCACAAAAAACCTGAAACTTTGCATCCTCACACAAAGTACCTACCTGTTTTTTATTTTATATTTATCTTAAAAATCGTTAAGGTATGTAGATCTGTTCACTATATATTTCTTATCTTATACATCCGATTATTCGGAGATTACGAACGGGATAAGATTATTGTTCAGCCCCATTCATGAAAGGTATGAAGTCTTCGGCACAGCCGAAGACAGTCCCGTTCTTACTTGTTTTAACTTTAACTTTAACTTTAAATTTAACTTTAAATTTAACTTTAACTTTAACTTTAACTTTATTCTTAACTTTAACTTTAACTTTAATTTTAACATTCACTTTAACTTTAACATTCACTTTAACTTTAACTTTAACTTTAACTTTAACTTTCACTTAACTTTAACATTCACTTAAACTTTAACTTTAACTTTAACTTCCACTTTAACTTTAATTTTATTTTAATTTTAATTTTAACTTTAACTTTCACTTTAACTTTATTTTTAACTTTAACTTTAACTTTATTTTTAACTTTAACTTTCACTTTAACTTTAACATTCACTTTAACTTTATTTTTAACTTTAACTTAACTTTAACTTTCACTTTAACTTTATTTTTAACTTTAATTTTAACTTTAACATTCACTTTAACTTTAACTTTCACTTTAACATTCACTTTAACTTTAACTTTAACTTTAATTTTAACTTTATCTTTAACTTTAACTTTGACTTTAACTTTAACTTTAACTTTAACTTTAACTTTAACTTTAACTTTAACTTTAACTTTAACTTTAAATTTAACTTTAAATTTAACTTTAACTTTAACTTTATTTTTAACTTTAACTTTAACATTCACTTTAACTTTAAAATTCACTTTAACTTTAACTTTAACTTTAACTTCGACTTTAACTTTAACTTTAACTTTAACTTTAACTTTAACTTTAACTTTAACTTTAACTTTAACTTTAGCTTTAACTTTAACTTTAACTTTAACTTTAACTTTACCCGCGGAGGTATCGGTCCCCTACCGGGCGCCTCCTCAGGTGGTGGATAGAGGAACGATTCCCACAACACGGGAGGTACTGAGTGAATTAAGTACTCAGGGCGAACCAAAACGAGCAATCCAGTGGAAAAATGGGAATGTGTTGCTCTAAGGGCAACATATCCCAAAGTTCCGGTGGAAGGGCGATAGGATGCTGCACTAAAATACCCCATCAAGCATCCACAGGATCGAGACCAGTAAGATCCTGTTGACCAAAACTGGAAATATGATTATGAACTGATTGCTACGGGCTGGCGATGACGATAGGCTACTACCTTAATAAGCAAGGGTGACACCTTGCCGAAACGGCTGGTAGGTTAATATCGGCATCGTCTCCGTCTCGTTAAGAGCTTGGCAGGTCTTCAAGTACGTTCGAAGCACGTCGCCATTAAGTTGGTGGTGCAGGCTCAGTTGAGACGACTCCTGACTAACGCTGCATTCTGGCTCTAAACACAGACTCCCATAAGGACCTGTGTCAACCCACGCGTGGCCTCCCTGCTTCTGCAAAGATAACAACGGGAATTGAAGACGGCGACTGCACATCGTGCGGAGATAGCGGCTTGAAGAGGAGACCCAATAGAACAAATAAGCAACAAAATAAAAACAACAAAGGAGGATAAAAGTAGAGAAAGCGAGAAAGAAAGGGGCGATGAAGCGGTGTTCAAGAAGAGCACTAAAGTGCTGAGATCGCCGGTTTTAACAACCCCCGTTAAGATCTTGGCAGGTCTTCAAGTACGTTCGAAGCACGTCGCCATTAAGTTGGTGGTGCAGGCTCAGTTGAGACGACTCCTGAATAACGCTTCATTCTGGCTCTAAACACAGACTCCCATAAGGACCTGTGTCAACCCACGCGTGGCCTCCCTGCTTCTGCAAAGATAACAACGGGAATTGAAGACGGCGACTGCACATCGTGCGGAGTTAGCGGCTTGAAGAGGAGACCCAATAGAACAAATAAGCAACAAAATAAAAACAACAAAGGAGGATAAAAGTAGAGAAAGCGAGAAAGAAAGGGGCGATGAAGCGGTGTTCAAAAAGAGCACTAAAGTGCTGAGATCGACGGTTTTAACAACCCCCGCTAAAGCGACCTTGTCGGTAATGCCCACACAAGGCACCGAATTGGCGGAAAAGACAAAGGCGGCGAAAGCACAGCTGCGCGACAACCCCAGCCAGTCAACACCAGCTACTGCAAGGGAAAAAGCGTCGGTCAGCTCACCCAATGTCGTTGCACAGCGCGCTGTTGGGAAGGAGAAACGTGCGACTACGCCAAGAGGCTCACTCTCATACACAAGCCTCGAAGGGAAGAGCCAAGACGAACTGCTGGAGTACGCGGTATCAGTGCTGCGCAAGATGCAGGAAACCGCTCTCAAGCAGAAGACCGTGTCCAAGGACATAAAAACCGGTATGGCTCTTCTCGAGGAAGCGTTAAGCTGCATGGGATCGTTAAGGGCCCAAAAGGTAGATGAGAGCATAGAATCGGGCCGAAAAAGCAAGAGGGCACGAACGAGCTCAGATTCCCACTCATAGGACTTGGAAGCCAAAAAGAAACGAGATGAAAGAACAAATACGCTTTCACAAGATGAGTCTTGGTCCAATGTAGCGCGCCGGAGGCTGAAACAGCGGGCCCAGCCAGCCAAGCAGGCAACCCCCGTCCAAGCTCCTAAGCTCAAAAACGGGTGAGAAAGAGGAGACAAGCAGCAACTTTTGTGGTAAAACCTGTGGAAGGCAAAAGCTATGCCCAGGTACTAGGGGCCATACGTGGCCAGATCCGCCCTAATGACACAGGTACGGTGGTACGGTCAGTACGAAAAACCAAATCTGGTAACGTACTGATTGAAACGACGCGCTGCAGTGACCAGACGGCCTTCAGAGCAGCTATAGGTAGTGCAGTAGGAGAGGTCGGTGAAGCACAACAGCTTTCCAAGCGGATGAAGTTGGAAGTACTTGGCATGGACTGTCTCACAACTGAAACAGAAATCCAAGACGCAATAAGGAGGGAGGTCGGAAAAGAAGAAATCACTAGACCTCTCCGTGTCTCTGTGTTCGCAGCAAACCAAAGAGAACTGAAAATGGCGGTCGTCGAAGTGGACGAGAATATTGTCAACGCCCTACTCAAAAAAGGTAAAATTCCTATCGGATGGATACTGTGCCGAATCAGACAGCGAGCAGATGTACAACGCTGCTTTAGGTGTCTCGGCTACGGACACCGGAAGGCTGAATGCAAGGGTCCAGACAGGAGTAACGCCTGCTGGAAGTGTGGGCAAAGCGGCCACAAAGCTTCGGCCTGTACCGCAGCTCCAAAATATTACCTGTGTAATACACAAAAACCCGATCATGTCCCTGGATCTAAAGCATGCAGCATTTTCAGAGCGGCACTCGCTGTTGCAAAGGCCAAAGTCTCAATTCAATAGTGATTAGTTTTATCCAAGGCAACCTAAACCGGAGCAGACTTGCTGATGAGCTACTACAACAGTTGGTCTTAGACCATAAAGCTAACTGCGTTATCATCAGCGAACCCTATAGAGCCCGAAATGATTGGCATATAGACAACACCGGCACCGCCGCAATCTGGATGACAGATGCAAATGCCTATATTGTGAACCGTGTTGCCGGACAAGGCTACGTCCGCCCAATTACGAATAATACCACAATAGTAAGCTGCTACTTGTCCCCGAATGATCCCATTCAAACGTTCAGGGACAAGCTTGAACTTATTGAAGACGACTAACACCCGTGGAAGGTTAGTCCTTGAGATGGCAGCCAGGCTCGGTTTGAACGTGCTTAACACTGGTACGACCCCTACATACCGACGGCCAGGCTTTAGAAACTCGATCCCCGATGTAACACTAGTGTCAGAAAGCCTGCTGCTGACCGCTGCTGGATGGAGAGTCATAGAGGATCTGACTGGCAGCGATCACAACTACATCACTTTCCACCTAAACGATCCCGGTCAGAGGCAGATTCCGAACGGGCCACGTAGAACAAAAGCATGGGACGCATCCAAGGTCGACTCTGCCACGTTCTCCGCATCAGTACTGGAGGGTGCCCGACGGATAATCAACAACTCCAGTCCGACGGAAGAGACGGTTGAAAAGACAATGAGCTGTCTTCGCCACGCTTGCAACCTCTCTATGCCACGGAGGGGAGTGTGGAGGGGTAAAAAGCAGGTATACTGGTGGGATAGCGAAATCACGGAGCTGCGGAAAATATGCCACAGGATGCGAAGGCTCGCCTCTCGCGCGCGCGGCAGGCCTGAGGCTCTAGAAAAGTCGGAAGCGTACAAAGGAGCGAAGAAAGCTCTTAGTGCTGCCATTAAGCAAAGCAAGCTTAAGTGCTGGAAAGCGCTTTGCGAGGAAGTGGATCGAGACCCCTGGGGGCAGGGATATAAGATAGTAATGAAGAAGTTCCGTCCGCCAAACCAGCTTGTAGACGAGAACCAAATAAGGAACATTGTGGATGGCCTATTCCCCACCAGCTGCCTAGGGAGGGCGGGTACGTTACCCATGAAGATCGCAACGTGGAACCATTCCAAGAAGAAGAGCTTAAAACTGCCGTGCGAACTATGAAACCTAGGAAAGCATCTGGGCCCGACGGAATACCCGCGGAGGCAAATAACTGCCCAGAACTTATGTTGCACATGTACAACAAATGTCTCGAAGAAAGAACTTTCCCCACCATATGGAAGACAGCACGACTGGTTCTCATTCCAAAAGGGAAAGGATTAAGGGAAAAGGGAAATTTTAAGGGACTACCTAAGAGAGAGGTATCTCATATATGAAAGTACTCACGGTCAAAAAAAGGTAAAAATAACAGGTGGAGCAGCCCAGGTTTCGGTACTAGGTCCCGATCTCTGGAATATAACTTACGACAGTCTTCTTCGATTAGACATGCCAGAAAGCACCTTCCTCGTTGCCTTTGCAGACGACGTGGCAGCTGTGATAACAGCACCAAGCTGCGAGCTGGCACAGCTAAAATTAAACCAGGTCATGCGTAATGTAAATAGGTGGATGGCTGAGCACGGTCTCCAGTTAGCAACAGGGAAAACGGAGATCGTCATCCTCACAAAGAGACGTATTCCCACTACCAGGAACATGATGGTTGGGGACCAGCCAATAGAAACACTCGCTTCAACGAAATATCTGGGAGTGAGGTTAGATAGCAAACTCAACTTCTCGGATCACATACGAGGGGCCTGCGAAAGAGCTGCGTGCATAATAGCGCAGTTGAGTAGATTAATGGCAAACACAGGTGGCCCAAAGCCATGCACAAGGAAGTTGCTTGCATTAGCCTCGGATTCTATAATCTTATATGGTGCAGAAATCTGGGCGAACGCAATGAAATACCGGAAGAACCGAGTCGCCCTTACCTCGGTCCAACGCAGAGGGGCGCTGCGAATATCTTCGGCTTCCGCACGGTATCAGCTGAAGCTGTCCTGGTCGTTGCGGGAACCATACCGATATATCTTCTCGTTGAGGAAAGAAAAACAATATATGACAACGGATCGCAAGCAAGTAGAGCTGCTGTTGCCATGCAGGCGCGAGAAGGATCGATTCGACGATGGCAAGATCAGTGGAGCAACAGCATCGTAGGAAAGTGGACTAGGGAACTAATCCCTGAACTGAATCCATGGTTGAAGCACGGAGAGGTAGACTTTTACCTGACCCAGTTTCTAACGGGACACGGTTACTTCCGCAAATACCTACACAGAATGGGTAAGGTTGATAGCCCGAGCTGCCTGTACTGTGGGAAAATAGACGATGTACGCCACACCTTCTTCGAATGCAGGCACTTCTCCCATCAGCGAAGGAGGGTAGAAGAGGTACTTGGCGACCTATCCCCGGGCAGTGTCATTAATAACATGACCTGTAGAAGAGACAGATGGGATACGGTCAGCACATATGTGAGGCATATACTTACCATTAAACGAGAAGACGGACGCCTAGCCCATTATCGTGAGAGTAGCCATAGAGTTCACGTAGCGCGCACCCGTACCCGAAGTAATGGTAAACGCGGTCCCAGGTACGGGGATTTGCGCGGGCCGAGGGAGGTTAGGTTTTAGTGGGTAGGCCTTCATGGAAGAAGGGAGTCCTACACTCGGAGAGTCTCGCAGTGAGGCTTAAATATCCCGGTCAGTGCATAAAGCATTTCCTCCTTTCACGAAACACAAAAAAAAAACAAAAAAAAAAAACTTTAACTTTAACTTTAACTTTTTCGAACCTTTTTTGACAAATATCCGTTACGGTTTTTTTTTATTTAGTCGCCAAGCAATTGATAAAATCTATGCAATAGCTTAAAAGTGAATGTGGGGAGGAATTAAGTAATATAAACAACTGTTTATCTATTATTGAGGATTATTTGATGCGTTTCGTTGTGTTGAAACAAAATCCTACGGAAAAAGATGTAGAAGTGCTAAAAATAAAGTTCCCTACTCTAAAAGCATTAACAAAATGAATAACAAAAGAGCTTTTGTAGAAGAATTACACAAACAAGCTAGAAAAAATTTTAAACGAAGACGTGTTTTTGTTAAAGGAATCGATGATTTATGGCAAGCTGACTTGGTGGTAATGACTCAGTACTCAAATAGTAATAATCGTTATCAGTATCTATTTACTGTAATCGATACGTTTTCCAAAAAAGCATGGGTTGAAGTAGTTAAAGATAAAACTAAAGAAAATGTCACAAATGCAATTGCTAAGATTTTAAATTCAAGTAACCGAATACCGAAAAACCTGCAAGCAGATTATGGAAAGGAATTTTATAATACTAACTTTAAGAGATTATTACAAACAAAAAATATAAATCATTAGTCAACATTTTCATCATTAAAGGCATCTATAATAGAGCGATTCAATAGAACATTAAAAGGAATGATGTGGAAAGAATTTAGTTTTCGGGGAACTTATAAATGGATTGATATCTATAAAAATTTAGTCAATGATTAAAATAATACTATTCACAGGACCATCAAAATGACTCCAAATGAGGTAAATTCCTCAAATGAACAACATTTATTGGACACTGCATACAACAATTTAAAAGTTTTTCATAGACCAAAATTTAAAATTAATGATGAGGTTAGAATAAGTAAATATAAACATGTATTTGAAAAAGGGTATACACCAAATTGGACAACACAAGTTTTTAAAATAAAGTCAAATGCAATGGCTAAGATTTTAAATTAAAGTAACTGAATACCGAAAAACCTGCACGCAGATTGTTCAGGCACTAGAGACCTCAATGGGTTAAAACAAACCAACGGAAAAATCATTCGGCAAATTGTTTTCGTAACAACAGCGCAAAACTGTTCCTTTCTGCCTTAATAGGTACGTGCAAAACATGCACATACGTTTGTACATACATACACCATCACTCATAGTAGCTGCAGCAACAAAATATGTCACCAAATCACGCAATTTCTTCGTCTTCGCCACCCACACCGGTCATCATCGCTTTACATGTAACAGTTGCTATTGTCGTGACCGCAAAGACAACAACAACATGCAGTATCTTCGAAAAAGCTCACCTTGGTATACAACAGCATAACTTGAACTCCAATGAAATTATTGAAAAAGAAGAAAAGTCAGTTAATTAGCAATCAATATCGCGCAAACATCATCGTCGTCGCTGGTACACAAAATTTCGTTGTTCTTACAGTCCGCTTATTAAATATAAGGTTTTATAACAAATTTAGTTTTGCAAAATATTAACGTTACATAACCAATTTAGAAATTAAGAAACTTATAAGAAGTGAATTAATAAATTGAATTGAATATCCCAAACGGGAAAGAAAAAAGCTTATTTTCCTCACCATAAAATCTAGTCCTTCGAGCCGGATCTCCGGCTCAAGAGACATCTCGTTTTCGCTACATTCGTGTGTCATTAAATTATAATTAAAATAAAAATTAATTTAAAAACATGTGCGAATCGGGAGATGTTGAGGTGCAAATTCCTCAACACCGCGTCGAAGTTAGTCGCGACGTTCGCACAAAGATTTGTCAGCAAGATTCCATCGTGGCGCGTTTATATGCCCTAAATGTCGAGTCCCATCAACTCAATAATTTAACTATCGCCCATTTGGAGGCAAAACTTGCCCTTATCGAAAGGTATTATAATTCATTCGATGAATTACAAACGCAGTTGGAATTGTTAGATGAGGCCCAATTGCTCGAAGATCACCGCACCACAGTAGATGAAAGCTACTGCAACATCAAGGCACTATATTCAGGCAAATTGTCAAATCTTCGCTCATCATCAATAGATCCCGCTTTCAGCAGTACTCAAGTTGGTATACAGTCATCGTATGCGCATTGCCCACATATGCACCTTCCAAAATTGAAGTTGTCAACCTTTAGTGGATGTCAACGTGAGTGGTTGGATTTCCATAATATGTTCACGGTGCTAGTAGACAAAAATCCTGATCTGGGCGATGTTGAAAAGTTCCAGTATTTACGTTCAAGCTTAACTGGGTGTGCTGCTAGACTGATACAATCGTTGGAAATGACCAGTGCTAACTACCGATAGGCGTTAGAATTACTAGAAGCCCGCTACGACAACAAGCGCATTATTTTCCAAGCCCACCTGCAGCACATCTTCGATAGTCAACGTTTAACAAACCCCAACGTTGCCAATGTACGTGAATTAATCGACAAACATGCGGGCAATGCAAACAATGGGTAGTACAACACAAATTGCAGACGGTCTCATTCTATATCTGGTTGTATCAAAATTGGATCACAACACCCAAATGAAATGGGAGGAGGAAATAGCAGCAAAATGGGATCGAGCAGCACAGTCCCAAACTCTGAACCTACCAACGTGGGAGAATTTGGTGAAATTTTTGGAGCGTCGGTGCCAACTCATCGATATTGTTGATGTCAGTAAAGAAACACAGAAACCGCCTACTTGTACCGCAATGTCGTCCAATTCAGAGTCAAAAAATCACAAACCCACACAACAATTATCGTTCGTGGCTACACATAAACAACAAAAATGCAACCTGTGTGATGAAATTGCAAGTCACAATGTTTTCAACTGCACTTCCTTTATGAAACTTACGCCTAGTTCGCGGTATGACCTAGCAATGAAAAAAAGACTTTTTTAAACTGTTTGGGCTTAAATCATACATCAAAGGAGTGCCCATCATCGCGCAGGTGTCAAGTGTGTCATGTCAGCCGTCATACGCTGCTCCATCGAGATCAGTCAACAACACCATCGTCGTCAGAAACTGCACCTCCAGTCCAACCTTCGTCATCGTCTTCGTCACCAGCAATCGACTTGCCCTCATCATCGAAACCAATAGTCCTTCAGGCATGTTACGACACAGATCACGTCATATTAGCCACAGCCATGGTGCAGCTACGCAATCCATCAGGCATAACAGTACAAGCGCGGGTATTGCTTGATTCAGCTTCGCAGTTACACTTCATCACCGAACGCATGGCCCAATCTCTACGATTGAATCGTAAAAAGATTTCCTTGGAAATTAGTGGGATCAGTCTATGTGGTACTAAAGCGCAATATGTATGTAAGGTTGAGTTGCGATCGTCTCATACACCATATACAGCCATAATTGATGCTGTCATCGTACAACCAATAACAGAATTCCAGCCACGAACTACATTAGACATTAGCTCCTGGAAAATGCCAAAGAATATCTCCTTAGCTGATGAGGGCTTTTATAGGCCGGGGCCTGTAGACCTTCTCCTAGGCGCGAGCGTGTTTTACGATTTAGTAATGGTAGGCCAGATTAGATTTTGCAACGAACTACCATTATTACAGAAAAAAAACTTGGTTGGGTGGTAGCGGGTGCTGTCACCAATCACTCACCACTTGCCTCGGCTGCACTAGTAACTTCGTATTACACTTCGGTTGGCACAGATTGTTTCTTATCCACTACCAAACTTTCGCAATTATCGTTAGCCTCATCACAACACAAAACGGAATGCCTATCACTGGAGCCATCCGGTTGTGAATTCTTAGGGCGTTTTTGGCAACTGGAGCAGCATTCACAATACCCTAAGGTAGTAACTTTGAGCGAGATGGAGTGTGAAAGGCAATTCCTTTAAACAACCAAAAAATGTCCAACTACAGGTAAATTCATCGTAAGGCTTCCGTTCAAAGAAACACCACAATCACTAGGCAGCTCCCACGACATAGCTCTTCGTCGCCTTTTGTCCACTGAATCAAAACTACGTCGCAACAAGAATTTACAAGCCGACTACACCGTGTTTATGCAGGAATATATAGATCTCGCGCATATGATACGCATACCATTGCCCAGCGGCTCAATTAACTATATTCTTCACCATGCGGTTCTCAAATTAGATAGCAGTACAACTAAAATACGCGTTGTTTTTGATGCATCATCTCGAACAACGAATGGCAAATTTCTTAATGACTTACTACGTGTTGGGCCAACTATTCAAGGCGATGTTTTCTCAATTCTTGTTAGATTCCGCACACACCTCTTCGTTCTAATGGCCGATATCGCCAAGATGTATAGGCAAATTTTGGTTGACCACCATGATGCAAAGTATCAGTGCATATTGTGGCGGGATGTAGACGGCGGCAAAATAAGCACATATCAATTACAAATGGTTACCTATGGAACTGCGTGTGCACCGTACCTAGCAACCAAGTGTCTGCAACAGCTGGCAGATGAGCACACTTCAACACATCCCATTGGCTCTGAGGTAGTACGTCGCGATTTCTACGTAGACAATCTGATGACCGGAGCATCCACCATTCAGGAGTTGATAGAAATCAAGAATCAAGTAGTTGATATCCTAGCTCATGGTGCATTTCCGTTAAGAAAGTTTGCGTCCAACGATCTGCCTACCATATCAGATATACCACTTAATGATCGAGAAGATATAATTCAACTTGATGACAGCGATTACATAAAAGCGTTGGGCCTACGATGGTCAGCTTCATTAGATTGTTTTTTGTTTAAATACACACAACCCCCATCATCATCAAAGGTGACCAAAAGAACCATACTGTCTCATATCGCTCGCTTCTTTGATCCATTGGGGTTGCTCAACCCAATCGTCGTCACTTGTAAGGTTCTAATGCAAAAATTATAGAAGCTTCGTTTACATTGGGATGAAAGTGTACCATCCTGCTTGTACACAGAGTGGCAATCATTTTGCGAGCAGCTGCCCCTAGTAGAAAATATCAGAGTGGCCAGGTTAGTACAATTTGGGAACGAATGTACTTTTCATGATTTTGCAGATGCCAGCACCAAGGCATACGGAGCCTGCATCTATGTGGTTTCGCACTCCGAGGGGTCATATCGGTCAGCTCTTTTGTGCGCAAGGTCTCGAGTTGCGCCCACTACAGAAGTGAGTCTACCGCGACTCGAGCTTTGCGGGGCTTTACTGTTAAGTGAATTATTATATTCCGTTTGCAATCTACTCCACCCAGACCCGCTCAGTGTACACTGCTGGACAGATTCAATGGTTGCGCTTGCATGGATTAGTGGCGAACCGTCAAGATGGACGACGTTAGTTAGTAACAGGGTGTCAATCATTCAAGCACTTACATCGAAATTTAAGTGGCATCATGTTCCGGGCCAGCTGAACCTAGCAGATATTTTATCTCGTGGCATCACACCAAAACTTCATCGTTCAACCAAATGAGCATTGGCCACAAGCAGCAGTTAGCCCAACCGAACTGCCAGAACCATGCAAACAACAAACGGTGTTAGTAGCAACACCTACTCAAGACATCGTCGCCGAACTTAAGTTTGTCAACAATTACAACAAGGTGCTTCGAATATTTTGCTATGTACACCGCTTCATAGATGCAAGTCGCAGTAAAAGCAATCGACACGGCAATATCGACGTTGCAGAAATGAACAACGCCCTACAAACTGTTTGTCGCCTTATTCGACAGCAAACATTTATCGACGAGCGAGTGCAACTTGAAGCTAGTAACACAGTATCGTGAAAATCATCGTTGACCCAATTGTCACCTTTTCTTCATGAAGGTCTCATCAGGGTCGGAGGTCGCCTCAGAAACGCAACTCTCTCGTTCGACGAAAAGCATCGTATTTTGCTACCAAAAAATCATCCCTTCGTATCGTCAATCATACTCCACCTCCATCGACAATATCTTCACGCTGGAAATCAGACTGTACATAGCATTGTACGAGAAAGGTTTTGGATTATAAACGCACGTAACGTCATCCGCCAGGTAATACATAAATGCCTCCATTTTAGCAAAGCAGATAATAGGCTCCCTGCCTAAAGATAGGGTGACTCAATATTCTCCATTCGAAGTAACCGGGGTGGATTATTGTGGTCCTCTACTTATGACGCAAAAAATAAGAGGAAAATCACCCATAAAAGTATATCTGGCCTTTACATCTGCTTCAGTTCCAAGGCCATCCATATGGAGCTAGTACCCGATCTCACAACAGCAGCATTTATCGCAGCGTTGAGGTGTTTCATCGCTCGTCGCGGAAGATGTAGGGTTATCTATTCAGATAACGCAACAAACTTTGTAGGCGCTAATCTAGAGCTTCGAGAACTCCTTCAACAATTCATGTCACAACAACATTATGATGAGGTACAACAGGCTTGCTGTGAAAACGCTATGGACTGGAAGTTTATACCACCCCGCTCGCCACTTCGGTGGCCTCTGGGAGAGCGCAGTTAAACAAGCCAAACATTATTTACGAAGAGCCGTTGGGGCTCATATTCTAACACACGATGAATTGCACACAATTTGTTGCCAGGCTGAAGCGATTATTATCAGCCGACCATTAACGCCCATGACCAGCTGTCCCGATGATATGCGCCCCGTAACACCAGCTCACCTTCTTATTAGTCGCTCACGCACTAGCATACTAGAGCCATCGCTCTCGTCACAGGATGTTCAGGCACTAGAGACCTCAATGGGTTAAAACAAACCAACGGAAGAATCATTCGACCAACATTTTCGTTATTGTCGTTTGCCCTTGAATATTAGGCAAATTGTTTTCGTAACAACAGCGCAAAACTGTTCCTTTATGCCTTCATAGGTACGTGCAAAACATGCACGTACGCTCGTACATACATACACCAACACTCATCGTAGCTGCAGCAACAAAATATGTCACCAAATCACGCCATTTCTTCGTCTTCGTCATCGCTTTACATGTAACAGTTGCTATTGTCGTGACCGCAAAGACAATAACAACATGCAGTATCTTCGAAAAAGCTCACCTTGGTATACCACAGCATAACTTGAACTCCAATGAAATTATTGAAAAAGAAGAAAAGTCAGTTAATTAGCAATCAATTTCGCGCAAACATCATCGTCGTCGCTGGTACACAAAATTTCGTTGTCTTACAGTCCGCTTATTAAATATAAAGTTTTACAACAAATTTAGTTTTGCAAAATATTAACGTTACATAACCAATTTAGAAATTAAGAAACTTATAAGAAGTGAATTAATAAATTGAATTGAATATCCCAAACGGGAAAGAAAAAAGCTTCTTTTCCTCACCACAGATGATGGAAAGGAATTTTACAATACTAACTTTAAGAGATTGTTACAAACAAAGAATATAAATCTTATTCAACATTTTCATCATTAAAGGCATCTATAATAGAGCGATTCAATATAACATTAAAAGGAATGATGTGGAAAGAATTTAGTTTTCGGGGAACTTATAAATGGATTGATATCTATAAAAATTTAGTCAATGATTAAAATAATACTATTCACAAGACCATCAAAATGACTCCAAATGAGGTAAATTCCTCAAATGAACAACATTTATTGGACACTGCATACAACAATTTAAAAGTTTTTCATAGACCAAAATTTAAAATTAATGATGAGGTTAGAATAAGTAAATATAAACATGTATTTGAAAAAGGGTATACACCAAATTGGACAACACAAGTTTTTAAAATAAAGTCAATTAAATATACAAACCCTACAAGATATATACTTGAAGACTATCAAGGTAATGCTATTAAGGGAGGATTTTACGAATATGACCTTTTGAAAACTAAACTCCCTCATGTATATTTAATTGAAAAAGTTTTGAGACGTCGAAACAATAGAGTTTACGTTAAATGGTTAGGATTCTCTTCTGAACACAATTCCTGGGTGGATGTTAATGATTTACATTAATAAAGTAAGTAAATAAACAAATAAATAGATAAGTGTTTTAACAATTATTTCAGTTAAGTATTTAATGATAGGCTATCAACATGTCGATTACATTAACAATAAGTGGTAATTCATCTATACTGATTGCAAATTATTTCCCTCCCATAGAACTCAAACAAGATTATGCCTGTGAGTTAATCAGTTTTGACTCATATCATAAAATTCCAAATGAGGACAAAGAAAGCAATTTTTTTCACATTGGATAGAATGTTATTGAGATACCTGTTGGAACATATGAAATTTATTTATGTATATTTTAAGCTAGGCAGATCTATTGTGTTGGGTGCAAATAAAACAAAGATTATTCCACCTTTCAGCTCGACGTTTCGCCAATTTTCCTTGGCATCTTCAGGAGCGTGACACTGTATTTATTTAATAAAACAAAAAACAACAAAGAACACAATCAGATACATATAAAATAAAATTTAAAATATTGCAATTAAATATTGTTTGTACAAGAAGTATTTTCTTACTTACAAAATTGGAATTAAACGAAACACATAATTTTCACTAAAACATTTAAACATTTAAAAACATTTTAATATTAAAAAATTGTGTAAAGTTAATTGAAAAGAAAAAATCGATACCACCTACATGCGGTAAACTTGTCATACTAAAAACTAAATTACAAACATAATAGGTACGCGGCGGCGATATTGTCTGTATCTTCTTTTTTGTTTATTGTGTTTCCTCTTTTTTGCAAAATTCTTAGGCTTTCTAAGGTGTAACGCGCTTTTTCTCTCCTTTCGGTGTCTATTATTTTTATGTTTTCAAAATCAGCTGTGTGTTTATTTTCTATTGCATGCTGTGCCAAAGCTGTGCTTTGTTTTTGTTTACGTATATCGGATTCGTGCTCAGCTACCCGCGTGCCGAGCGCCCGCTTTGTGGTCCCAATATACACCTTATTGCAGCTATCTTCTATCAGCTATCTTAGTTTTTAGTATGACAAGTTTACCGCATGTAGGTGGTATCGATTTTTTCTTTTCAATTAACTTTACACAATTTTTTAATATTAAAATGTTTTTAAATGTTTAAATGTTTTAGTGAAAATTATGTGTTTCGTTTAATTCCAATTTTGTAAGTAAGAAAATACTTCTTGTACAAACAATATTTAATTGCAATATTTTAAATTTTATTTTATATGTATCTGATTGTGTTCTTTGTTGTTTTTTGTTTTATTAAATAAATACAGTGTCACGCTCCTGAAGATGCCAAGGAAAATTGGCGAAACGTCGAGCTGAAAGGTGGAATAATCTTTGTTTTATTTGCACCCAACACAATAGATCTGCCTAGCTTAAAATATACATAAATATTATTCAAACAGATCGGAAGAAAATTATATATATGAAATTTATTTATTTATTTATTTATTTATCAGTCTACAAATTAAACAATTATACAGACCAAATATACCGACACTTAATTCTCAGATATAATACACGATATAAACAACATAAGCAGTCATCAATTTTAAAGTAATATTTAAACAGTATTGAATTAAACGCTTGACAATTTCAATTAAAAACTTAGAAGTAAGCAAAAGTTAAAATGTTGTAAATGTGTTAAAATGTACTCACGAAGGAGCTAGTAAATAATAATTTATGAAATTGACAATAAAGCAAAGTAATAGTATATAAAATATATACAGAATAGAATTTCTACAGAGTAAATTTGATTGCATACATATAAAAATAATGATCACAACGCAATTTTGCAAACAAATTTCAAGTAACTGGTACTTCAAATTTGAAACAGAGGGTTGAACAGTATATCACGGTTTAGCGTTCTTTGCTTCATTTCGAATTATAAATTTAATGTAGTTAAAAGGTATTTTTTAATACCAAGAAACGAGTCGCAGACGCTTGACAATTTCAATTAAAAAGTTAGAAGTAAGCAAAAGTTAAAATGTTGTAAATGTGTTAAAATGTACTCATGAAGGAGCTAGTAAATAATAATTTATGAAATTGACAATAAAGCCAATTAATAGTATATAAAATATATACAGAATAGAATTTCTACAGAGTAAATTTGATTGCATACATATAAAAATAATGATCACAACGCAATTTTGCAAACAAGTTTCAAGTAACTGGTACTTCAAATTTGAAACAGAGGGTTGAACAGTATATCACGGTTTAGCGTTCTTTGCTTCATTTCGAATTACAAATTTAATGTAGTTAAAAGGTATTTTTTAATACCAAGAAACGAGCCGCAGACGTCTAAATTTTTAGAGTGTTTATTAAAATCACGACATAAACAGTGAAGTGGTTCGTGCATTTCATAATCAAACCTGCATGTAGCTACAAAAATTGATTGAAAATGTCTAGATGGCCTAATAGGAACGTTAAACTTAATTTCACCAAGCAAAAATGGACTATTTATTGACCCTCTTATTAATTTAACAATAAATAAGACACCAAGCATCTCCCTGCGGCTCTGCAATGTGGGCAGCTGTATTAGTTTTAACCGGCTGCAATAGGGAGGAAGATTTTTAGAAGGATCCCATGGTAAGTGTAGTGTAAGTGGACCGATTCCAGCTTGTCAGAATGAACCTGATAACGCGGATTCCAAATTATTGAAGCATATTCCAAAGTAGGTCTGGCCAATGATATAAAAAGAGTTTTTGTAACGTATGGGTCATTAAATTCTTTAGACCAACGTTTAACGAAAGCCAAAGTACCTTTAGCGCTATTCACGCAAGATTCAATATGAAGTTTAAAATTGAGTTTTGGATCCATTGTAACGCCTAAATCAATAAAATTAGTGACTTGCTTGATTACATAGTCGCCAATAACATAATCATGGGATTGGAATGACTTCCTTGTAAAACACATGAGCTTACATTTAGATAGGTTTAGTGACATGGCGTTTACATTACACCAGTCACCAAGACTATTCAGATCAGCCTGAAGACATGTCACGGGTGAGCGGATAGGCATTACAAGTTTGACATCATCAGCGTACATCAACGACTTGCAGCTCTTCAAAACACTAGGAAGGTCATTAATGAACAACAGGAACAAAACCGGACCAAGATGGCTGCCTTGACCTAACCGATCAAGTTTGAATAAAAGTATAGAATGAGAAACTTTATCAAATGCCTTACTAAAATCAGTATAAATAACATCAACTTCAAAATTAGTCTTAAAACTGTTGGATACAAAGGTTGTAAACTCGAGCAAGTTGGACACCGTTGATTTACCCTTGCATAAGCCATGTTGTGAAAAGTCAATTAATGAAGATACTCTAAAAGCAATCTGTTTTATGATAATCAATTCAAATAGCTTAGGAATAGTGTTGAGTTTGGCTATTCCTCTATAATTTATAACACACGTTCTGCTTCCATTTTTATGCAGTGGTATAATGAATGATTCTTTCCACCTCTTGGGGAATACCCCTTGCTTCAGGGACGCATTAAAAAAACAGGCTAGAGGTCGATATAAATATCGAGCACAAGATTTCAGCACTACCGACGGAATTTGGTCCGGACCACTAGAGTAAGAAATTTTTAGATTTTCCAGATGAGTTAAAACATCATCAGTACATATATATGGGACTGCCTGGAAATCCAGAGGAGACAATCTGAAAGGATAATTCGATGGTGGGTAACCATAGGTGTTTGAATAATTAGATTCGAAGAACTCCGCAAACATGTTAGCAATTTCGAAGCTATCGCTGGAAATCTGATCATTTAGCTTCATTGTAGAAGGAAACCCTTTTATCTTCCGTTTTGAATTAACAAAGCTGTAAAACGACTTAAGATTGACAAAAATTTGGCTTTTAATCCTACTGATATAGTTCCTATAACAAATTCTGTTCAATGTGTTATATTTGTGACGTAAAATTGAGTAGGCGTCATAGTCAGTCATTGATCCAGAAAGTGTGTAACGTTTGATCGAACGCGTCTTCTGGTTTTTCAGGCGTTTCAATTCTTTAGTGCTCCAAGCCGATGATGATATAGCAGTGGTTTCGGACGTAGGTATGCATTTTTTAAATATTCCGTATAATACATTATTAAAATGGGATATACTCTCATCAATATCCCCATCGTACTCAGGCCAATTTATTCTCGATACTTCGAGTATTACTTTAGACCAATTGGCTTTTCTAAAGAGAAACCGGTGAGGGGTATTTCGCACTACGTTGGAGGAACCCTCAGATAAATTATGAGATTCCATAAACATCGCGAGAGCAGGATGATACACATCTTCAGGCAGGGCAAGGGGATCGCATCGATTTACAAAACAATTTGAATCGTCTGAGAAAATTAAATCCAAGCATTTACCGAATTTGTTCTGAATGTTGTTAACTTGAAAACGTCCAACATCTGCAAACTCGTTTAGGAAATCATAGTCGATAGCGCGAGAAGAAGTAGAGACTAGCTTCCCGTCGATAAGACTCCATGACACACATGGCAGATTAAAATCGCCAAGTACAGTAACAGAATCACAGGCCCTGGCAGTGCTGCACACAGATTTCACTATTGGGAATGATTCAAATATAAGAAAATGTCAGATTGTGGGGGAATGTAGTTGGCTATAAAATATTTGTAGGTTGAGGAAAGTTTTACTCTCACACAAAGAAGCTCAGCATCCTCAAAGTTAGGAAAATGTAGTTCCTCCGCGGAAAACCTAGTGTGAACGGCAATTAACACACCTCCACCAGCTCAGGCCAGTCGGTCTTTTCAAAACACTTGAAACGAACTCGATAAAACTTCAGCATTAAAAACTGTTGGTTTTAGCGAAGTCTCAGTAAAAACGAGTACATCATAAGAACTCTCATGACTCAGTAGAAAAATTTCCCCCTAACGTTCTGATAAAATATACTAAGTGAGATATTATTTACGTTTGATAAGACATAATTTAAGTTAAAGTTTGTACCACTTCTGAAGTGTTACCTGGCAAGTTTTTGATGCATTTAAAGTAGCGTGGTCACGGTTCGACTTTCTAGTAAACAAATGCACCACAGAGTGTTTCGGACAGAAAGTAGAATCGAGTACCCTAACAAAAAATTTTTCAGGAACTAAGATTCTGAAAGAAGAGCTCTCTCCCATACTTAAAATTAAACTAATAAACATTAATATTGCTGGTAAGTTCAACACCTTAGAGCATACGTAGTTAGATATATCAGCTTCCGTCAGCGATGCGTGGAGCCGTGATACAAAAATGGACCTACGGGGGGGAACAGCAGTCACCTCCCTAGGAGCACGAGGTTCTAAAGCAACCGATTCAGGAACAGGGGCTGTGATTAGGGCTGCGAGTACGGTTGTTGTTACAGCAGTCGAATCCTTACCAGAATTGGCAGGAACATTAACAGCATCAGAATCATCAGCATTAACAGAATTCTGTTCTTGGAGTCTTCTTCTTACTAGACATTGCAGTCGAATAATTAGCAGTATAAACAGCATTAGCAGTATCAGCAGCATTGGCACTTGCCACAGTAGATTTAGATTTATTAACAATTACAGCTGGAGCCGCGAGCTGTTTTGCGTAAGACATATTACTCTTTTCATTATCTGAGTTAGCAGTAGAAAGCAATGTAGACGATGGCCCACCATTATTAACAGCAGTATTAACACTTGCAAAAACAGGTGATCGGTCGAAAAAATGGCATTGCACACACTGTTGAACGGGGATAACAAGAGACGGCGACAACGACACATGCGTAAGCGCGCAACTATTAGTATCACTGCGCAATGTTTTCGCAGCATTGAGAGAGCTGACAATACTTGACATTTTGTTGATACCATCAGTCGACTCATCCACACAGTCTTCATTGTTTTTGTGAATTAGCTTTTGATTTCACATGAATGTTAATATCATTTTTTATTTCAATTAATTGTTCAGTCAAAAGTTTAAATTTTACATCAATTGCAAGCAAGGCAGATTCCAGGCCAACTTTATGTGACGCTAAGACGGTGTCATATGCCTTAAAAAGCTTGTCATAGGCATTTAAGCATTCCGTGCACACGTAACTGAGATGCCGGTTCTTAGCTAGCAATTCGACATCGTATGTAGGCATGTTGCCTTCACAGCATGTACGATGGAAGAATTTTTTACAAAAGCCACCGCATGGCACAATTAGAGTCTCACTTCGGCCAAAACTCTTATCACACTTAGCACAGAAACTATCCATTGCACCAATATTGGCAGAAAAAACAGAAAACCACGGCACGACTGTTCGGTGATAATTTAGTTAAGACAATTACTAAAATATATGACCCTTCAAATCAAGGGTATATTGATAAAGGCGCTAACCCTAACACATATCGAACTGAAATTATGAGCTTTAAAGAAGAAGTAAATTTTGATAAAGAATGCTCAACTGGTCCATTACTAGGTTTCAGTAGAAGAGTACTCAAGCCGGGGATCGTTCATTACTCCGACAATCCAGTGGATATAACAAAAATAAACACGATATCTGTTGAATGTAATATCATCAACGGATCATATATAAATGAACTATCTGTGCATACAATTCCTCAGTTTCTCTTAGAGTTAGTCCTGGAAATAAAATCACAGAAACGCCTGCTAATGTTATATATTTACCGGTTAATACACGTCAAATAAGCACTCTAGATCTTAGAGTTGTTGATCAAACTGATAGCTTGGTTAATTTTCGTGGAGAGAACATATCAATAAGACTGCATTTAAAACCTATCTAAAAAATTACAATTTTTAAAAAAAAGCCACCACATACAGATAACCTCGAAAGCATTGGCTACAAAAACAAAAAATCTACACTCTAAAGAAGTAAGATCTCCTGTTCAACATAAAATTGATTTAACCCCCGCGAATAAGGAGTTCCTAATAAGTCTAGGATTTAGTTTAAAAAATGATTGATATAATAAACGTTTTGTCCAAACCCATATCTGTAATAGTATAATAAACAAGTAAGGACGGGACTTCATACCTTTCATGAATGGGGCTGAACAATAATCTTATCCCGTTCGTAATCTCCGAATAATCGGATGTATAAGATAAGAAATATATAGTGAACAGATCTACATACCTAAACGATTTTTAAGATAAATATAAAATAAAAAATAGGTAGGTACTTTGTGTGAGGATGCATAGTTTCAGGTTTTTTGTGGTCTGCGTGTAAAAACTATGACTACGGATCACGTATTTTAACAATATATGACGTAAACGTAACTATTTGATGAAATTTTATGAATTTTGAAGCTTCTAGCCGTAAAAAAGGGGCAAAAAAATACAGTTTATATTGGGTATATAATATATGTACCACCGATCTCTATGATTTTTTCAGACAACAATATATGCTATATACGTAAGCATTTGGTGAAATTTGAAGCTTCTAGCTGTTAAAATGGGGAAGAAATTGCGCAAAGTTTCTTATCTGAACAATCGGTTGTATGAGATATATACTATATATACCACCGATCTCAATGATTTTTTCAGACATCAATATATGCTATACACGTAAACATTTGGTGAAATTTGAACATATCTAAACGATTTTTAAGATAAATATAAAATAAAAAATAGGTAGGTACTTTGTGTGAGGATGCAAAGTTTCAGGTTTTTTGTGGTCTGCGTGTAAAAACTATGACTACGGATCACGTGTTTCAACAATATATGACGTAAACGTAACTATTTGATGAAATTTTATGAATTTTGAAGCTTCTAGCCGTAAAAAAGGGGCAAAAAAATACAGTTTATATGGGGTATATAATATATATACCACCGATCTCTATGATGTTTTCAGACAACAATATATGCTATATACGTAAGCATTTGGTGAAATTTGAAGCTTCTAGCTGTTAAAACGGGGCAGAAATTGCACAAAGTTTCTTATTTGAACAATCGGTTGTATGAGATATATACTATATATACCACCGATCACAATGATTTTTGCAAACATCAATATATGCTACACACGTAAGCAGTTGGTGAAATTTGAAGTTTCTAACTGTTAAAATAGGGCCGAAATCGCAAAAAAAATATATGTATACCATATATATATACTATATATACCATCATATATATATTATATATATCACCGACTTCTATGATTTTTTGACACAACAATATATACTATATACGTAAGCAATATAGCTGTTAAAATGGGGTAGAAATTGCGAAAAATTTCTTATCTGAACAATCGGTTGTATGAGATATATATTATATATACAACCGATCTCTTTGATTTTTTCAGACAATAATATATGCCATATACGTAAGCATTTGGTGAAATTTGAAGCTTCTAGCTGTTAAAATGGGGAAGAAATTGCGAAAAGTTTCTTATCTGAACAATCGGTTGTATGAGATTATACATACCACCAGTCTCTATGATTTTTTCAGACATCAATATATGCTATACACGTAAGTATTTGGTGAAATTTGAACATATCTAAACGATTTTTAAGATAAATATAAAATAAAAAATAGGTAGGTATTTTGTGTGAGGATGCAAAGCTTCACGTTTTTTGTGGTATGCATGTAAAAACCATGACTAAGAATCACGTATTTCAAAAATATATGACGCAAACGCAACTATTTGATGAAATTTGATGAATTTTGAAGCTTCTAGCCGTAAAAAATGGGCAAAAATGACAGTTTATATGAAATACATAATATATATACCACCGATATCTATAATTTTTTCAGACAAAAATATATGCTATATACGTACGCATTTGGTGAAATTTGAAGCTTCTAGTTGTTAAAACGGAGCAGAAATTGCGCAAAATTTCTTATCCGAACAATCGGTTGTATGAGATATATACTATGTATACCACCGATCTCAATGATTTTCTCAGACATCAATATATGCTATACACGTAAGCATTTGGTGAAATTTGAAGCTTCTAGCTGTTAAAATGGAGCCCGAAATCTCAAAAAATATATATATATATTATATATATAGACTATATATACCATCATATGTATATTATATATATCACCGATCTCTATTATTTTTTGACACAACAATATATACTATATACGTAAGCAATCGGTGAAATTTGAAGCTTATAGCTGTTAAAATGGGGTAGAAATTGCGAAAAGATTCTTATCTGAACAACCGGTTGTATGAGATATATACAACCGATCTCTATAATTTTTTCAGATAACAATATGTGCTATATACGTAAGCATTCGGTGAAATTTGAAGCTTCTAGCTGTTAAAATGGGGCTAAAATTGCGAAAATATATATATATACTATATATATATACTATATATACCACCATATATGTACATACTATATATACCACCGATCTTTATGATTTTTTCAGACAACAAGATATGCTAAATACGTAAGCATTCGTTGAAATTTGAAGCCTCTAGCTCTTAAAATAAGGCAGTAATTACGAAAAGTTTCTTATCTGAACAATCGGTTGTGAGGGATATATACTATATGTACGACCGATCTCATCAATTTTTTCAGGCAACAATATGTGCAATATACGAAATTATATGGTGAAGTTTGAAGCTTCAATCTGTTAAATTGAGTAAGATATGACAAAAATCCTCTTTTTCTGAAAAATCGGTTGTATGGAGGATATATGCTATAGCGGTCCGATCCGGCCGGTTCGGACAAATGTCTAATCGGACACCCACATACATCCGCTCACCAAATTTTATGAAGATATCTCGAAAATTGAGGGACTAGTTTGCATACAAACAGACAGACGGGCAGACGGACATGGCTAAATCAACTCAGCTCTTAATCCTGATTATTTCGGTATACTTAATGGTGGGTCTATCTATTTTCCTTTAAGGACTTGCAATTTTGGGTTTCGTGACGAAATTAATATATCATTTCATTTTCATGAAAGGTATAAAAATAGGTAGGTATTTTGTGTGAGGATGCAAAGCTTCACGTTTTTTGTGGTCTGCATGTAAAAACTATGACTACGAATCACGTATTTCAAAAATATATGACGTAAACGTAACTATTTGATGAAATTTGATGAATTTTGAAGCTTCTAGCCGTAAAAAAGGGGCAAAAATGACAGTTTATATTGAATACATAATATATATACCACCGATATCTACGATTTTTTCAGACAAAAATATGTGCTATATACGTACGCATTTGGTGAAATTTGAAGCTTCTAGTTGTTAAAACGAGGCAGAAATTGCGCAAAATTTCTTATCTGAACAATCGGTTGTATGAGATATATACTATGTATACCACCGATCTCAATGATTTTCTCAGACATCAATATATGCTATATACGTAAGCATTTGGTGAAATTTGAAGCTTCTAGCTGTTAAAATGGGGCCCGAAATCGCAAAATATATATATATATATATATATTATATATATATACTATATATACCATCATATATATATTATATATATCACCGATCTCTATGATTTTTTGACACAACAATATATACTATATACGTAAGCAATCGGTGAAATTTGAAGCTTATAGCTGTTAAAATGGGGTAGAAATTGCGAAAAGATTCTTATCTGAACAATCGGTTGTATGAGATATATACTATATACAACCGATCTCTATAATTTTTTCAGACAACAATATATGCTATATACGTAAGCATTCGGTGAAATTTGAAGCTTCTAGCTGTTAAAATGTTGTAGAAATTACGAAAAGTTTCTTATCTGAAAAATCGGTTGTATGAGATATATACTATATATACAACCGATCTCTATTATTTTTACAGACAACAATATATGCTATACACGTAAGCATTCGGCGAAATTTGAAGCTTCTAGCTGTTAAAATGGGGTAGAAATTGCGAAAATATATATATATACTATATATATATACCATATATACCACCATATATAAACTATATATACCACCGATCTTTTTGTTTTTTCAGACAATAATATATGCTATATACGTAAGCATTCGTTGAAATTTGAAGCCTCTAGCTCTTAAAATAGGGCAGTAATTACGAAAAGTTTCTTATCTGAACAATCGGTTGTGGGGATATATACTATATATACGACCGATCTCATCAATTTTTTCAGGCAACAATATGTGCGATATACGAAATTATATGGTGAAGTTTGAAGCTTCAATCTGTTAAATTGAGTAAGATATGACAAAAATCCTCTTTTTCTGAAAAATCGGTTGTATGGAGGATATATAGCGGTCCGATCCGGCCGGTTCCGACAAATGTCTAATCGGACACCCAAATACACCCGCTCACCAAATTTTATGAAGATATCTCAAAAATTGGCGGCCACCGTGGTGTGATGGTAGCGTGCTCCGCCTACCACACCGGATGCCCTGGGTTCAAACCCCGGGCAAAGCAACATCAAAAACTTTGAAATAAGGTTTTTCAATTAGAAGAAAATTTTTCTAAGCGGGGTCGCCCCTCGGCAGTGTTTGGCAAGCGCTCCGGGTGTATTTCTGCCATGAAAAGCTCTCAGTGAAAACTCATCTGCCTTGCAGATGCCGTTCGGAGTCGGCATAAAATCATGTAGGTCCCGTCCAGCCAATTTGTAGGGAAAATCAAGAGGAGCACGACGCAAATTGGAAGAGAAGCTCGGCCTTAGATCTCTTCGGAGGTTATCGCGCCTTACATCTCAAAAATTGAGGGACTAGTTTGCATACAAACAGACAGACGGACAGACGGGCATGGCTAAATCAACTCAGCTCTTAATCCTGATTATTTCGGTATACTTAATGGTGGGTCTATCTATTTTCCTTTAAGGACTTACAATTTTGGATCTCGTGACGAAATTAATATACCATTTCATTTTCATGAAAGGTATAAAAATAGGCAGGTATTTTGTGTGAGGATGCAAACTTCACGTTTTTTGTGGTCTGCATGTAAAAACTATGACTACGAATCACGTATTTCAAAAATATATGACATAAACGTAACTATTTGATGAAATTTGATGAATTTTGAAGCTTCTAGCCGTAAAAAAGGGGCAAAAATGACAGTTTATATGAAATACATAATATATATACCACCGATATCTACGATTTTCTCAGACATCAATATATGCTATACACGTAAGCATTTGGTGAAATTTGAAGCTTCTAACTGTTAAAATTGGGCCCGAAATCGCAAAAAACATATATATATATATTATATATATATACTATATATACCATCATATATATATTATATATATCACCGATCTCTATGATTTTTTGACACAACAATATATACTATATACGTAAGCAATCGGTGAAATTTGAAGCTTATAGCTGTTAAAATGGGGTAGAAATTACGAAAAGTTTCTTATCTGAACAACCGGTTGTATGAGATATATACTATATATAAAACCGATCTCTATAATTTTTTCAGATAACAATATATGCTATATACGTAAGCATTCGGTGAAATTTAAAGCTTCTAGCTGTTAAAATGGGATAGAAATTACGAAAAGTTTCTTATCTGAACAAATGGTTGTATGAGATATATACTATATATACAACCGATCTCTATGATTTTTACAGACAACAATATATGCTATATATGTAAGCATTCGGTGAAATTTGAAGCTTCTAGCTGTTAAAATTGGGCTAAAATTGCGAGAATATATATATATACTATATATATATACTATATATACCACCATATATGTATATACTATATATACCACCGATCTTTATGATTTTTTCGGACAATAATATATGCTAAATACGTAAGCATTCGTTGAAATTTGAAGCCTCTATATATACCACCGATCTTTATGATTTTTTCAGAAAATAAGATATGCTAAATACATAAGCATTCGTTGAAATTTGAAGCCTCTAGCTCTTAAAATAAGGCAGTAATTACGAAAAGTTCCTTATCTGAACAATCGGTTGTGAGGGATATATACTATATATACGACCGATCTCATCAATTTTTTCAGGCAACAATATGTGCAATATACGAAATTATATGGTGAAGTTTGAAGCTTCAATCTGTTAAATTGAGTAAGATATGACAAAAATCCTCTTTTTCTGAAAAATCGGTTGTATGGAGGATATATGCTATAGCTGTCCGATCCGGCCGGTTCCGACAAATATCTAATCGGACACCCACATACACACGCTCACCAAATTTTATGAAGATATCTCGAAAATTGAGGGACTAGTTTGCATACAAACAGACAGACGGACACACGGACATGGCTAAATCAACTCAGCTCTTAATCCTGATTATTTCGGTATACTTAATGGTGGGTCTATCTATTTTCCTTTAAGGACTTACAATTTTGGGTTTCGTGACGAAATTAATATATCATTTCATTTTCATGAAAGGTATAAAAATAGGTAGGTATTTTGTGTGAGGATGCAAAGCTTCACGTTTTTTGTGGTCTGCATGTAAAAGCTATGACTACGAATCACGTATTTCAAAAATATAAGACGTAAACGTAACTATTTGATGAAATTTGATGAATATTGAAGCTTCTAGCCGTAAAAAAGGGGCAAAAACGACAGTTTATATGGAATACATAATATATATACCACCGATATCTACGATTTTTTCAGACAAAAATATGTGCTATATACGTACGCATTTGGTGAAATTTGAAGCTTCTAGTTGTTAAAACGGGGCAGAAATTGCGCAAAATTTCTTATCTGAACAATCGGTTGTATGAGATATATGCTATGTATACCACCGATCTCAATGATTTTCTCAGATATCAATATATGCTATATACGTAAGCATTTGGTGAAATTTGAAGCTTCTAGCTGTTAAAATGGGGCCCGAAATCGCAAAAAAAATATATATATATTATATATATACTATATATACCATCATATATATTATATATATCACCGATGTCTATGATTTTTTGACACAACAATATATACTATATACGTAAGCAATCGGTGAAATTTGAAGCTTATAGCTGTTAAAATGGGGTAGAAATTGCGAAAAGTTTCTTATCTGAACAATCGGTTGTATGAGATATATACTATATATACAACCGATCTCTATAATTTTTTCAGACAACAATATATGCTATATACGTAAGCATTGGGTGAAATGGGGTAGAAATTACGAAAAGTTCCTTATCTGAACAATCGGTTGTATGAGATATATACTATATATACAACCGATCTCTATGATTTTTACAGACAACAATATATGCTATATACGTAAGCATTCGGTGAAATTTGAAGCTTCTAGCTGTCAAAATAGGGCTAAAATTGCGAAAATATATATATATACTATATATATATACTATATATACCACCATATATATACTATATATACCGCCGATCTTTATGATTTTTTCAGACAATAATACTTGCTATATGCGTAAGCATTCGGTGAAATTTGAAGCTTCTAGCTGTTAAAATGGGGTAGAAATTACGAAAAGTTTCTTATCTGAACAATCGGTTGTATGAGATATATACTATATATACAACCGATCTCTATAATTTTTTCAGACAACAATATATGCTATATACGCAAGCATTCGATGAAATTTGAAGCTTCTAGCTGTTAAAATGGGGTAGAAATTACGAAAAGTTTCTTATCTGAACAATCGGTTGTATGAGATATATACTATATATACAACCGATCTCTATGATTTTTACAGACAACAATATATGCTATATACGTAAGCATTCGGTGAAATTTGAAGCTACTAGCTGTTAAAATAGGGCTAAATTTGCGAAAATATATATATATACTATATATATATACTATATATACCACGATATATATACTATATATACCGCCGATCTTTATGATTTTTTCAGACAATAATACTTGCTATATGCGTAAGCATTCGGTGAAATTTGAAGCTTCTAGCTGTTAAAATGGGGTAGAAATTACGAAAAGTTTCTTATCTGAACAATCGGTTGTATGAGATATATACTATATATACAACCGATCTCTATAATTTTTTCAGACAATAATATATGCTATATACGTAAGCATTCGGTGAAATTTGAAGCTTCTAGCTGTTAAAATGGGGTAGAAATTACGAAAAGTTTCTTATCTGATCAATCGGTTGTATGAGATATATACTAAATATACAACCGATCTCTATAATTTTTTCAGACAACAATATACAATATAAGCTTTATACGTAAGCATTCGGTGAAATTTGAAGCTTCTAGCTGTTAAAATGGGGTAGAAATTACGAAAAGTTTCTTATCTGAACAATCGGTTGAATGAGATATATACTATATATACAACCGAACTCTATAATTTTTGCAGACAACAATGTATGCTATACACGTAAGCATTTGGTGAAATTTGAAGCTTCTAGCTGTTAAAATGGGGAAGAAATTGCGCAAAGTTTCTTATCTGAACAATCGGTTGTATGAGATATATACTATATATACCACCGGTCTCTATGTTTTTTCAGACATCAATATATGCTATACACGTAAGCATTTGGTGAAATTTGAACATATCTAAACGATTTTTAAGATAAATATAAAATAAAAAATAGGTAGGTATTTTGTGTGAGGATGCAAAGCTTCAGGTTTTTTGTGGTCTGCATGTAAAAACTATGACTAACAATCACGTATTTCAAAAATGTATGACGTAAACGTAACTATTTGATGAAATTTCATGAATTTTGAAGCTTCTAGCCGTAAAAAAGGGGCAAAAATGACAATTTATATGAAATACATAATATATATACCACCGATATCTACGATTTTTTCAGACAAAAATATATGCTATATACGTGCGCATTTGGTGAAATTTGAAGCTTCTAGTTGTTAAAACGGGGCAGAGAAATTGCGCAAAATTTCTTATCTGAACAATCGGTTGTATGAGATATATACTATGTATACCACCGATCTCAATGATTTTCTCAGACATGAATATATGCTATACACGTAAGCATTTGGTGAAATTTGAAGCTTCTAGCTGTTAAAATGGGGCCCGAAATCGCAAAAAACATATATATATATATTATATATATATACTATATATACCATCATATATATATTATATATATCACCGATCTCTATGATTTTTTGACACAACAATATATACTATATACGTAAGCAATCGGTGAAATTTGAAGCTTATAGCTGTTAAAATGGGGTAGAAATTGCGAAAAGATTCTTATCTGAACAACCGCTTGTATGAGATATATACTACATATACAACCGATGTCTATAATTTTTTCAGATAACAATATATGCTATATACGTAAGCATTCGGTGAAATTTGAAGCTTCTAGCTGTTAAAATGGGATAGAAATTACGAAAAGTTTCTTATCTGAACAATCGGTTGTATGAGATATATACTATATATACAACCGATCTCTATGATTTTTACAGACAACAATATATGCTATATGCGTAAGCATTCGGTGAAATTTGAAGCTTCTAGCTGTTAAAATGGGGTAGAAATTGCGAATATATATATATATACTACATATATATACTATATATACCACCATATATGTATATACTATATATACCACCTATCTTTATGTTTTTTTCAGACAATAATATATGCTAAATACGTAAGCATTCGTTGAAATTTGAAGCCTCTAGCTCTTAAAATAGGGCAGTAATTACGAAAAGTTTCTTATCTGAACAATCGGTTGTGAGGTATATATACTATATATACGACCGATCTCATCAATTTTTTCAGGCAACAATATGTGCAATATACGAAATTATATGGTGAAGTTTGAAGCTTCAATCTGTTAAATTGAGAAAGATACGACAAAAATCCTCTTTTTCTGAAAAATCGGTTGCATGGAGGATATATGCTATAGCGGTCCAATCCGGCCGGTTCCGACAAATGTCTAATCGGACACCCACGTACACCCGCTCACCAAATTTTATGAAGATATCTCGAAAATTGAGGGACTAGTTTGCATACAAACAGACAGACGGACAGACGGACATGGCTAAATCAACTCAGCTCTTAATCCTGATTATTTCGGTATACTTAATGGTGGGTCTATCTATTTTCCTTTAAGGACTTACAATTTTAGGTTTCGTGACGAAATTAATATATCATTTCATTTTCATGAAAGGTATAAAAATAGGTAGGTATTTTGTGTGAGGATGCAAAGCTTCACGTTTTTTGTGGTCTGCATGTAAAAACTATGACTACGAATCACGTATTTCTATGACGTAAACGTAACTATTTGATGAAATTTGATGAATTTTGAAGCTTCTAGCCGTAAAAAAGGGGCAAAAATGACAGTTTATATGGAATACATAATATATATACCACCGATATCTACGATTTTTTCAGACAAAAATATGTGCTATATACGTACGCATTTGGTGAAATTTGAAGCTTCTAGTTGTTAAAACGGGGCAGAAATTGCGCAAAATTTCTTATCTGAACAATCGGTTGTATGAGATATATACTATGTATACCACCGATCTCAATGATTTTCTCAGACATAAATATATAGGCTATATACGTAAGCATTTGGTGAAGCTTCTAGCTGTTAAAATGGGGCCCGAAATCGCAAAAAAAATATATATATATTATATATATATACTATATATACCATCATATATATATTATATATATCACCGATCTCTATGATTTTTTGACACAACAATATATACTATATACGTAAGCAACCGGTGAAATTTGAAGCTTATAGCTGTTAAAATGGGGTAGAAATTGCGAAAAGTTTCTTATCTGAACAATCGGTTGTATGAGATATATACTATATATACAACCGATCTCTATAATTTTTTCAGACAACAATATACGCTATATACGTAAGCATTCGGTGAAATTTGAAGCTTCTAGCTGTTAAAATGTGGTAGAAATTACGAAAAGTTTCTTATCTGAACAATCGGTTGTATGAGATATATACTATATATACGACCGATCTCTATGATTTTTACAGACAACAATATATGCTATATACGTAAGCATTCGGTGAAATTTGAAGCTTCTAGCTGTTAAAATGGGGTAGAAATTACGAAAAGTTTCTTATCTGAACAATCGGTTGTATGAGATATATACTATATATACAACCGATCTCTATGATTTTTAAAGACAACAATATATGCTATATACGTAAGCATTCGGTGAAATTTGAAGCTTCTAGCTGTTAAAATGTGGTAGAAATTACGAAAAGTTTATTATCTGAACAATCGGTTGTGAGGGATATATACTATATATACGACCGATCTCATCAATTTTTTCAGGCAACAATATGTGCAATATACGAAATTATATGGTGAAGTTTGAAGCTTCAATCTGTTAAATTGAGTAAGATATGACAAAAATCCTCTTTTTCTGAAAAATCGGTTGTATGGAGGATATATGCTATAGCGGTCCGATCCGGCCGGTTCCGACAAATGTCTAATCGGACACCCAAATACACCCACTCACCAAATTTTATGAAGATATCTCAAAAATTGGCGGCCACCGTGGTGTGATGGTAGCGTGCTCCGCCTACCACACCGGATGCCCTGGGTTCAAACCCCGGGCAAAGCAACATCAAAAATTTTAGAAATAAGGTTTTTCAATTAGAAGAAAATTTTTCTAAGCGGGGTCGCCCCTCGGCAGTGTTTGGCAAGCGCTCCGGGTGTATTTCTGCCATGAAAAGCTCTCAGTGAAAACTCATCTGCCTTGCAGATGCCGTTCGGAGTCGGCATAAAATCATGTAGGTCCCGTCCGGCCAATTTGTAGGGAAATCAAGAGGAGCACGACGCAAATTGGAAGAGAAGCTCGGCCTTAGATCTCTTCGGAGGTTATCGCGCCTTACATCTCAAAAATTGAGGGACTAGTTTGCATACAAACAGACAGACGGACAGACGGACATGGCTAAATCAAATCAGCTCTTAATCCTGATTATTTCGGTATATTTAATGGTGGGTCTATCTATTTTCCTTTAAGGACTTACAATTTTGGGTTTCGTGACGAAATTAATATATCATTTCATTTTCATGAAAGGTATAAAAATAGGTAGGTATTTTGTGTGAGGATGCAAAGCTTCACGTTTTTTGTGGTCTGCATGTAAAAACTATGACTACGAATCACGTATTTCAAAAATATATGACATAAACGTAACTATTTGATGAAATTTGATGAATTTTGAAGCTTCTAGCCGTAAAAAAGGGGCAAAAATGACAGTTTATATGAAATACATAATATATATACCACCGATATCTACGATTTTCTCAGACATCAATATATGCTATACACGTAAGCATTTGGTGAAATTTGAAGCTTCTAGCTGTTAAAATTGGGCCCGAAATCGCAATAAATATATATATATATATTATATATATACACTATATATACCATCATATATATATTATATATATCACCGATCTCTATGATTTTTTGACACAACAATATATACTATATACGTAAGCAATCGGTGAAATTTGAAGCTTATAGCTGTTAAAATGGGGTAGAAATTGCGAAAAGTTTCTTATCTGAACAATCGGTTGTATGAGATATATACTATATATACAACCGATCTCTATGATTTTTACAGACAACAATATATGCTATATACGTAAGCATTCGGTGAAATTTGAAGCTTCTAGCTGTTAAAATGGGGTAGAAATTACGAAAAGTTTCTTATCTGATCAATCGGTTGTATGAGATATATACTATATATACAACCGATCTCTATAATTTTTTCAGACAACAATGTATGCTATATACGTAAGCATTCGGTGAAATTTGAAGCTTCTAGCTGTTAAAATGGGGTAGAAATTACGAAAAGTTTCTTATCTGAACAATCGGTTGTATGAGATATATACAATATATACAACCGATCTCTATAATTTTTTCAGACAACAATGTATGCTATACGCGTAAGCATTTGGTGAAATTTGAAGCTTCTAGCTGGTAAAATGGGGAAGAAATTGCGCAAAGTTTCTTATCTGAACAATCGGTTGTATGAGATATATACTATATATACCACCGGTCTCTATGTTTTTTCAGACATCATTATATGCTATACACGTAAGCATTTGGTGAAATTTGAACATATCTAAACGATTTTTAACATAAATATAAAATAAAAAATAGGTAGGTATTTTGTGTGAGGATGCAAAGCTTCACGTTTTTTGTGGTCTGCATGTAAAAACTATGACTAAGAATCACGTATTTCAAAAATATATGACGTAAACGTAGCTATTTGATGAAATTTGATGAATTTTGAAGCTTCTAGCCGTAAAAAAGGGGCAAAAATGACAGTTTATATGAAATACATAATATATATACCACTGATATCTACGATTTTTTCAGAAAAAATATATGCTATATACGTACGCATGGTGAAATTTGAAGCTTCTAGTTGTTAAAACGGGGCAGAGAAATTGCGCAAAATTTCTTATCTGAACAATCGGTTGTATGAGATATATACTATGTATACCACCGATCTCAATGATTTTCTCAGACATCAATATATGCTATACACGTAAGCATTTGGTGAAATTTGAAGCTTCTAGCTGTTAAAATGGACCCGAAATCGCAAAAAAAATATATATATATTATATATTTATACTATATATACCATCATATATATATTATATATATCACCGATCTCTATGATTTTTTGACACAACAATATATACTATATACGTAAGCAATCGGTGAAATTTGAAGCTTATAGCTGTTAAAATGGGGTAGAAATTGCGAAAAGATTCTTATCTGAACAACCGGTTGTATGCGATATATACTATATATACAACCGATCTCTATAATTTTTTCAGATAACAATATATGCTATATACGTAAGCATTCGGTGAAATTTGAAGCTTCTAGCTGTTAAAATGGGGTAGAAATTACGAAAAGTTTCTTATCTGAACAATCGGTTGTATGAGATATATACTATATATACAACCGATCTCTATGATTTTTACAGACAACAATATATGCTATATACGTAAGTATTCGGTGTGAAATTTGAAGCTTCTAGCTGTTAAAATGGGGCTAAAATTGCGAAAATATATATATATACTATATATATACACTATATATATATACTATATATACCAACCTATATATACTATATATACCACCGATCTTTATGATTTTTTCAGACAATAATATATGCTATATACGTAAGCATTCGTTGAAATTTGAAGCCTCTAGCTCTTAAAATAGGGCAGTAATTACGAAAAGTTTCTTATCTGAACAATCGGTTGTGAGGGATATATACTATATATACTACCGATCTCATCAATTTTTTCAGGCAACAATATGTGCAATATACGGAATTATATGGTGAAGGTTGAAGCTTCAATCTATTAAAGTGAGTAAGATATGACAAAAATCCTCCTTTTCTGAAAAATCGGTTGTATGGAGGATATATGCTATAGCTGTCCGATCCGGCCGGTTCCGACAAATGTCTAATCGGACACCCACATACACCCACTCACCAAATTTTATGAAGATATCTCAAAAATTGAGGGACTAGTTTGCATACAAACAGACAGACGGACATACGTACATGGCTAAATCAACTCAGCTCTTAATCCTGATTATTTCGGTATACTTAATGGTGGGTCTATCTATTTTCCTTTAAGGACTTACAATTTTGGGTTTCTTGACGAAATTAATATATCATTTCATTTTCATGAAAGGTATAAAAATAGATAGGTATTTTGTGTGAGGATGCAAAGCTTCACGGTTTTTGTGGTCTGCATGTAAAAACTATGACTACGAATCACGTATTTCAAAAATATATGACGTAAACGTAACTATTTGATGAAATTTGAAGAATTTTGAAGCTTCTAGCCGTAAAAAAGAGGCAAAAATGACACTTTATATGAAATACATAATATATATACCACCGATATCTACGATTTTTTCAGACAAAAATATATGCTATATACGTGCGCATTTGGTGAAATTTGAAGCTTCTAGTTGTTAAAACGGGGCAGAGAAATTGCGCAAAATTTCTTATCTGAACAATCGGTTGTATGAGATATATACTATATATACCACCGGTCTCTATGTTTTTTCAGACATCATTATATGCTATACACGTAAGCATTTGGTGAAATTTGAACATATCTAAACGATTTTTAACATAAATATAAAATAAAAAATAGGTAGGTATTTTGTGTGAGGATGCAAAGCTTCACGTTTTTTGTGGTCTGCATGTAAAAACTATGACTACGAATCACGTATTTCAAAAATATATGACATAAACGTAACTATTTGATGAAATTTGATGAATTTTGAAGCTTCTAGCCGTAAAAAAGGGGCAAAAATGACAGTTTATATGAAATACATAATATATATACCACCGATATCTACGATTTTCTCAGACATCAATATATGCTATACACGTAAGCATTTGGTGAAATTTGAAGCTTCTAGCTGTTAAAATTGGGCCCGAAATCGCAATAAATATATATATATATATTATATATATACACTATATATACCATCATATATATATTATATATATCACCGATCTCTATGATTTTTTGACACAACAATATATACTATATACGTAAGCAATCGGTGAAATTTGAAGCTTATAGCTGTTAAAATGGGGTAGAAATTGCGAAAAGTTTCTTATCTGAACAATCGGTTGTATGAGATATATACTATATATACAACCGATCTCTATGATTTTTACAGACAACAATATATGCTATATACGTAAGCATTCGGTGAAATTTGAAGCTTCTAGCTGTTAAAATGGGGTAGAAATTACGAAAAGTTTCTTATCTGATCAATCGGTTGTATGAGATATATACTATATATACAACCGATCTCTATAATTTTTTCAGACAACAATGTATGCTATATACGTAAGCATTCGGTGAAATTTGAAGCTTCTAGCTGTTAAAATGGGGTAGAAATTACGAAAAGTTTCTTATCTGAACAATCGGTTGTATGAGATATATACTATATATACAACCGATCTCTATAATTTTTTCAGACAACAATGTATGCTATACGCGTAAGCATTTGGTGAAATTTGAAGCTTCTAGCTGGTAAAATGGGGAAGAAATTGCGCAAAGTTTCTTATCTGAACAATCGGTTGTATGAGATATATACTATATATACCACCGGTCTCTATGTTTTTTCAGACATCATTATATGCTATACACGTAAGCATTTGGTGAAATTTGAACATATCTAAACGATTTTTAACATAAATATAAAATAAAAAATAGGTAGGTATTTTGTGTGAGGATGCAAAGCTTCACGTTTTTTGTGGTCTGCATGTAAAAACTATGACTAAGAATCACGTATTTCAAAAATATATGACGTAAACGTAGCTATTTGATGAAATTTGATGAATTTTGAAGCTTCTAGCCGTAAAAAAGGGGCAAAAATGACAGTTTATATGAAATACATAATATATATACCACTGATATCTACGATTTTTTCAGACAAAAATATATGCTATATACGTGCGCATTTGGTGAAATTTGAAGCTTCTAGTTGTTAAAACGGGGCAGAGAAATTGCGCAAAATTTCTTATCTGAACAATCGGTTGTATGAGATATATACTATGTATACCACCAATCTCAATGATTTTCTCAGACATCAATATATGCTATATACGTAAGCATTTCGTGAAATTTTAAGCTTCTAGCTGTTAAAATGGGGCCCGAAATCGCAAAAAATATATATATATATTATATATATATACTATATATACCATCATATATATATTATATATATCACCGAACTCTATCTATTTTCCTTTAAGGACTTACAATTTTGGGTTTCGTGACGAAATTAATATACCATTTCATTTTCATGAAAGGTATAAAAATAGCTTCTAGCCGTAAAAAAGAGGCAAAAATGACAGTTTATATGAAATACATAATATATATACCACCGATATCTACGATTTTTTCAGACAAAAATATATGCTATATACGTACGCATTTGGTGAAATTTGAAGCTTCTAGTTGTTAAAATGGGGCAGAAATTGCGCAAAATTTCTTATCTGAACAATCGGTTGTGTCAGATATATACTATGTATACCACCGATCTCAATGATTTTTCAAGACATCAATATATGCTATATACGTAAGCATTTGCTGAAATTTGAAGCTTCTAGCTGTTAAAATGGGGCCCGAAATCGCAAAAAATATATATATATATTATATATATATACTATATATTCCAATATATATATTATATATATCACCGATCTCTATGATTTTTTGACACAAAAATTTACACTATATACGTAAGCAATCGGTGAAATTTGAAGCTTATAGCTGTTAAAATGGGGTAGAAATTGCGAAAAGTTTCTCATCTGAACAATCGGTTGTATGAGATATATACTATATATACAACCGATCTCTATAATTTTTTCAGACAACAATATATGCTATATACGTAAGCATTCGGTGAAATTTGAAGCTTCTAGCTGTTAAAATGGGGTAGAAATTACGAAAAGTTTCTTATCTGAACAATCGGTTGTATGAGATATATACTATATATACAACCGATCTCTATGATTTTTACAGACAATATATGCTATATACGTAAGCATTCGGTGAAATTTGAAGCTTCTAGCTGTTAAAATGGGGCTGAAATTGCGAAAATATATATATATACTATAGAAACCACCATATATATACTATATATACCACAGATCTTTATGATTTTTTCAGACAATAATATATGCTACATACGTAAGCATTCGTTGAAATTTGAAACCTCTAGCTCTTAAAATAGGGCAGTAATTACGAAAAGTTTCTTATCTGAACAATCGGTTGGGGGGATATATACTATATATACGACCGATCTAATAAATTTTTTCAGGCAACAATATGTGCAATATACGAAATTATATGGTGAAGTTTGAAGCTTCAATCTGTTAAATTGAGTAAGATATGACAAAAATCATCTTTTTCTGAAAAATCGGTTGTATGGAGGATATATGCTATAGCGGTCCGATCCGGCCGGTTCCGACAAATGTCTAATCGGACACCCAAATACACCCGCTCACCAAATTTTATCAAGATATCTCAAAAATTGCGGGACTAGTTTGCATACAAACAGACAGACGGACAGACTGTTATGGATTCGCATTTACGTTGGAAGCAGTAAGGAAGGCAGTCGGCGTGATGTGGTGGTGCACAGTGGCTAGTCATTGTCGGCTGGGGCGGGTCCTTGCCAACCTTACTGTTCCTGCTCCATGAACAGAAAAAGTTCCTATCATGCCTATCAAAACTAACAGCTGTCAAATTTAAAATAAAACTGACAGAAGCGCAGAGGACCGACTCAAAACGCTTATCAATACCAATTAAAACGACATCCGGTCGAACCGGATGCCACGGACAGACCGTTAACATACAAATATTTAAATTCAAATTCAAAAGAAATAACGCAAAAAAAATACCGAACCGGAAGCGACCGGTTACCAACTCTGAAAATCAAATAATAAAAAAAGCTGAAAAATTAAAATAAAAACAAAAGGGCCGAATATATAGAGGGGCGCCGCGGGTGTTGCTGCGACGCCCGGTGCATGACCCACCCTCAAAATCCATGGCCACCGACGCACCTATTTTTTTGGTGGCCCCTTACCTGTATGCCCTACGTGTCTTCTAAATAAAATTGAATGCCAGCATTCCCATTTCGATTACAAATTTATTGATGATTCATTATGTAACAAAAAAAAACTGAATTAATAATTATTGTAATATATATATATAGATAGGGACCTACGGTGGCCCTTTAATTTTCAACTGAATCTTGTTTTGGTTTTCTCTCAATTACAAAACATTGAGCTCTATTCGATGTAACATTTATAAGTTCTACTGGGTAATTAACGTTAACTGCCCATTGGTTATGGTACTTAGATATAACGCACCATTCAAATTTCATTTTATGGATTTTTGCTTCAATAATCGGAAATTTTAACATTGATCAAATTGATTGATTACTCATGACCCGATAGTGCAAACTTCAATACGTATTAGCCGTCACTACAGGGGTTCACAACTTCCGATGAAATGTTTCTTACCGACTAAGTATATTCAAAACGTATACGCCCATGCATGGATGTACCTATGTAGCAAGTAAGGAACACCCCCCTTTCTTTTTTTTTAAAAAAAAATTAAATGAAGTTCGCATTAATTACGGTAACGCATCAAATTACGTACATGTTTGCATGTAGACCTAAATATTTATCTTATTTTACATAAGCATTTATGTACTTATATACAAAGTTTGTTAACTTTTATATATCCAAATATTCTAAACCAGCTTATAAATTACATATTATTATACATATCAAAATACCACATACGAATTCAAAACCTTTTTTTTCCTTTTTTTATATAATGTAGCGGAAAAGTAATAATCCTATCCGGAGGTAAGCAAACATCATAAACCTCTTTTTTTTTTTTGGATCTACTTGAAGACGGGGCTTAGGTCAATAGACCTCAGTCAATCACAGGCCTTGCGGAAAATGTTCGACAGAAAAGCGGACAGTTATCACCGATCCCCGAAAAGCTTGAGCAAATTCTATGTGCAGCGACTTATCGGATATCACCATTTCCACTTAAAAGGGCAAATGAAAATTAACTACTCGCCTTTTTAAGCCTTACTTATTTCGGTATATAACACCAATCTTTATATAGCGTAAATCTATTTGTGATACTTTGTATTGTATTTTTAGTGTATTGGTATTTATTTATTTATCTTCTATTGCTTTAATTTTTGGAAGATCGTAACGCTACTAACTCACTCTACGTAAATATGTATTTATATTTCATAATTGGTACATTATATTCAAAACACGGCTGAGCTTGTTTAAATACTAAATGTTTTAAATCAATATAATATTTTTATAGAATTATAAGCAAAACAGAATTTTTAATTATGATTTGCAAACAGATAAATTTAATTTAGTTCTTTTATCACATTCGTTAAACATTTTGATAACGAATACTAAATTATAAAATAAAAGTTCTAAACTAAAGTTACCAAGCGTGCCAAAAACAACTTCTTTATTACTAATAAAGTGCTAGCAAACTAGTGCTTTTATTAGCATTATATATAAAAAAATCTAAGCAAATGCAATCAATTGCTTATACACTCTAACACAATTTTTTGTTGGTTGCCTAACTCTACCTTCTATTTGGTTAGTTCAAATCGAAAAAAAATATATATTTGATTATGCCAGATTTCTACTGGTTAAACCACTAACTACTTAGGCACGACTCACCCGGTAGGACGGTACCTACTTATTTGCAAAGACCGTCCGGCGACATCCGTTGGTGTACCTCTGTTGCCGCTACTATGGTTCTCGCTGGTACTTGAGTTGCCGGCTATGATGGCTGGTGATGGTGATAAGCCTGGGGCTTCGTGGGCGCTATAGCTGGTGGTAGAGCGTGATGGCCGGCGTTTGTTACGCCTGCTTTAGTGGGCGAAATCGAAAGGTGGTCGCCCGCTTTTGGGTGGCAGGTTGTCGGGCGTTGGTGGTGTGGCAGCGGCCTATATGCGGTGGCGGTGGGGCTGTTATAAGCGTTATTGTAAGAATTGCTGCCGTAGGTAATAATTTCGACGGCCTTTAATAGAACACACAGCAGTATGTGAACCAGCCAGAATATGGCTGCGGCTGGAGCTCCTCTCTCTTGAAACTCTTGGAAATATTTGCTAGTTTCTTACAATTTCCGTCGTCTATGAGTGAGTTTGCAGTCCCTCTGGTTGTTTAGGAAACCAGCCTTTTCCTTTACAATTGATGCTCTTCTTTGGGGCGATGATTTTTCTTTAATTAGAAATATGAATTATTCCAATTCGGTATCTACGCTTTTTACTTCTTTCGCTTGTTGTCGCTAGAGAAACTTGAGGATGGGGCCTTTGAGCTGCTTAATATGTAGGTACTAGCTCTTGCTTGGCATTAAATCACGATAGGTTAGTCTGCTTTTATGCTAATTTCTATGCGCATAGATACAAATACATAATTATCGGCATATATATGTATTTTCTGATGCAATTTTCGCAACAAGCTATTTTTTAGGGAACTCTTCTTGACCTCTATACGATTTGATGGACTTTGGTTTTATGTATAAAGGCAAACATTTCTCAAGTGGACGACACACTTTACTCAATTTTCGCTTGTTTAAACCGTGAAATGATTGGTTTGATATTCATGGATTTAATATTTATTAAAATAACACTCGAGGACCGTTGATTGCCGCTTCTCGCAACTGAACCACTTAACCTGCAGATTACCCGCATTTCAATCGAAGGGTTAACGATTCTGTTATAACATTTTAATAAAAGTAACTCAAATCCGTTCCACATTCACCAGCAACGTATATTAAAAAAATTCTATAATTGTTATACATCAAATTTAAAACGTCTCGTTAGGTTGTCCTCTTTTCTTTTTTTTTTTCCTCTGCCGGAAACTCCTGGCTTTTTTCACTAGCGATCGAAGATTTGTTTTCTTTGTTTTTTTTTTTTTGCTTTCCGATACTTTTTATCGCAACTTTCGCCTCATCCTCAGTCATTAGGCGTGTCAGCGCGAACACGCTCCCAAGTGGACCGTAACCGTAGACCGTAGCAGCAGACCGTAACAAACCTGCTTTGCTTTGAAGACCTGACGATGAAGCGAACAGGAAACCGGATCATCTGTGGGAAGCGACTGCCAGGGACCTCCGATGTCAATCAACGTGGGGCACGACTCACCCCTGAGATAAGAGCCTCAAAGTCCTACTACGAAGCTAGCCGGGCAATATGGGTCCATCAAAAAAAGCTAAGTCAAGTTGGGAATTAATTATGTTACCTAGTTTAAAAGGGCTTTGCGGCAATTAGACATCTGTTATGGAGAACTCGTCAAAACTCCTAAAGGTTCTAGTGGTTATCGCCCCCACAAAAGGCAAAACAAAAAAAAAAAGGTGTAGACATTTTGATAAGGAGAACTCGTCCAAACTCCGAAAGGCTAGTCCGACCTAAGCGTGGACTGCCAGGGTGTTCACGGTCCTCGGTGAGTACACGCGTGAACATCCTAAGGGGGCAGTGCTCGGGGAGAATACTGGGCGAGATGTCCCCGACCGCCAAAACGCCCAGACAAATAAAAAGTCCAATTGGTAGGTATAAAAAAAAGTCAAATTGTAATTTGGCAAAAAAACGTTCTTTCTGGTTCATTGCGGACGAATGACCGAAGCATGCAAGCGACCTATCAATTTCCCGTTTAGGTCCTCGAGATCATACAATGCATTGCCTATTTTTCGGAGCACACGACACTTAAGGTATTTCGGCAGGAATTTGGCGTTGATACCCTGTTTAAAGTTACTTAAGGCAAAGTTTCTTCGGAAAACTTCCTGACCTTCCTTGTAGTTGACTTGCCTAGAGCGCTTGTTATAGGTGGTTACTCCCCTATCCTTAGCCTGATCTAAATTTTTACGGATTTGCTCACGAATATTAGTCAACTTGTCAGTTCTGCTTACTATCGTAACTTGGTCTTCCCGAAGGCTGCCGAGCTTCGCTAAAATTTTGTACGTTGCGGCATGTTGGACCATATTTTGGCCATATAATGCAAAGTATGGAGAACACTGAATCGCCGTATGAAAATCACTTCTCAAAACTGATAAAATTTCGGGTATATGCTTATCCCAATCGGTGTGGTCAGGCTTATCCTTCAGGAAAATCCCAATCTTAGAAACAATTTCTCTATTGACGCGTTCGGATGCGTTCGCTTGGGGAGAATATAGCCCCGTCCTCACGTGCGTTACCCCGTAATTTACTAAAAATTGGTTCATTTTCTTCGAGATAAACTGTTTACCATTGTCACTATTGACAAATTCAGGAACCCCTACAGTCGGAAAAATTTCGGAGGCGAAGTAATTTATAACGTTAACAGTGGTGGCTCTTTGCATGGGCTTTAGCCAAAGGTATTTTGAAAGATGGTCTAATACTATAAAAAGAAATTGATTACGCCGCTTAGATCTTGGATACGGCCCTAGAAAGTCGCAATATAACCGCTGAAATGGCCTTTCGGATTCAAAGGTACTCCCTATAGGTGGTCTCGACTGCTGATTGGTGGGTTTTACCGTTTTGCAGGTGTCACAACGCTGGACGTAGTCCCTGACGTCCTTAGCCTGTTGCGGCCAGAAGTACTTCTGCCTAACACGTTCTGCCATCCGCCATGGTAACTAAGGTTAGCGTCATGTGCCAATCCCACTGCTTCCTCAGTCAACCCTTTTGGCAACCACAAAGGCCACAGCGAGTCTTCTTCCCCTTCCATCCCCTTACGAAACTTAACTCTTTTGAAAATTACACCGTCCACAACTCGTAAATCCGGAAGTGATTCCTCGTTTTCGGCGACGGTCCGAATCAAGTCTAAATACTCGTTTCTGCTAAATTCGGGAGAGACTAAATCTATTTCTCCGGGTGTGGTAGTGAAAGTTAACTCGTCCGCATCAAAACGCGACAGCGCGTCTGGTACTACATTCAGGGTGCCCTTACGATGTTCCATTCTAAAATCGTATCTTTGCAGTAAGAGTGACCATCTCGCCAACCTCCCGCTCAAGTCTTTTTGTGTCATCAACCACTTGAGACTGGAGTGGTCCGTAATAATCCGAAAAGGTAATCCTTCGACATAGGGTCGGAAACGCTTCACGCTGATTATGGCTGCAAGACATTCCAGCTCGGTTACCGTGTAATTGCGCCGAGCATTATTCAGTTTTTTCGACACAAATGCGATCGGATGCTCAGCGCCCTCGTCATCGACCTGGAACAACACTCCGCCAACACCTATTTTGGAAGCGTCTCATTGTATCACGAATTCCCTTGAAAAGTCTGGTTGGGCCAAGACAGGCGCTGAACTCAAGGCTACTTTTAGTTTTTCGAATGCCTCTATAGCTTCAGAAGTAAGCTTGAACGGGCCTGCTGACTTACGGAGACAGTCGGTCAAGGGACCTGCCAAGTCAGCAAAATTGGTAATAAAAGCCCTGTACCAATTCGCCATGCCCACAAACCTACGCACTTGCCGAGGGGATTTAGGGATCGGGAAGTTTTGCATTGCTTCTATTTTTCCCGGATCCACTTTCAAACACCCGCTGCCTATCAAGTAACCTAAATAGCGTATTTCTTTCTGACAAAATTTACTTTTTTCCACGTTTATTGTCAGCCCTGCGTCTCTCAAACATTGGGCCACTTCCGCTAGCAATTTTAGGTGATCCTCAAAATTAGTGCTACATACCATTAGATCGTCCAGGTAGACAAAGACGTTCTCTCGCAGACGCGAAGGGATTGCCTTGTCCATCAGCCTACTCACAGTCTGCTCTGCGGTCCATTGCACAGACCAAATGGCATTACTTTGAAGTGGTACAGAGGCCTCCCCGGAACTGCGAATGCTGTTTTTTCCTTAGAGGACTCTGTCAATTTGATCTGGAAGAACGCGTCCTTCAGATCAATGCCACTAATAAAATGCATGTCCTTGAGTCTGCTCAATAAGCCGTTGATATGAGGCAGGGGGTATGAGTCCGTCTTAGTCACCGCGTTGACCTTCCTCGAATCTATGCACAGCCTAACTTTACCTGGTTTCCGGACCAGTACTACAGGACTACACCACGGGGAGTTTGATTCTTCTATAACTCCTAATTCGAGTAACCTGTCTAGTTCTCTAAAATCTTCGGCTTGCCTCGGTGGCGAACGAGGGAAATGTTTGCTCTTTATAGGTACTGCATCGCCGGTGTTGATGTCATGCTACACTAACTTCTTTGGTCCTAGGCCTAACTTCTCGTACGAAGGGAACGTCTCGATAACCTTTTGCAATTCTAATTTTCGCGTTGGTGACAATTCGTGCAGGTTAAGTTCTTCTTCCTTTTCAAGTCTAACCTCTAAACACTCTACGATTGGGAATATTTCGGGAGCTAACGCAAATGCTCTCCAAAAATCTACCCCGAAGTATGCTTCTTGGAGCAATGAGGGAACAAGGTAAAAACGAATAACCTTTGTGATATTTTTGAAGGTGACTGGTAGGGATACTGAGCCTAAAATTTTTTTCTTGTTGCCGCCCGCGGTATATACGAACGCGTGTAAGGGCTGATATTCGAAGCCGTTATCCTCTAGGAATTCTACTCCATTTTTCCCTATGATGGAGACGTTTGCTCCCGAGTCCAACAACCCTACAAGAAAACTATCTTTAATTTTAGCCTTTATTAAAGGCCTTTCGTCCTCTGTAAGCGTTAACGTGGTCGCTTGCAGCAGTCTACGCTCCTGTACTCTCCTGTGGTATCTCTTCCTACACTTCAAAATATTGTCCGATACCGCGTAGTGTTCAAAAATGGTATGTCTTATTTGTTCATACCTATGTTCCTTTCTTCTAGGTTTGGAGAAAGTTGCGTTTGGCAAGCGACATTCCTATGCCGGCGTCGCAGAATTTTAATCGGCTCGCCCATCGCGGATGAAGACGTTTGACTCTCGGCCTCAGAACTATTCGAATTGTCCGTACTGTCAGGGTAAGTTATTAATATATTCGCGGGTTTTTTCGCCAGGGTACTACTGCCCCCAGAAAGCTCACCATATCCGTGCAGAGACTCGCCCTCTGTTTCATTGCACGGGACGACGCCTCGAGCACTGGCTGGTGTGGGAGCTATGAAGCCGAACGAGGTTCCCCCACCTTCGCGCTCGGGTACTGGTTTCCCTGTCTGCGATGGTCCCTAGGGCATTTCGGGATAAATACACCCTTATACCCGCATCTAAAGCAAAATGGATTCCTAATGGGTTCCTCGCAATATATGTATGAGTGGCCCATTGCCTGGCAATTCCAGCATTGGATTCCGGAATAGTCCGGTCGCCTGCTGCGTCGATATTCCAGCACCTCTATCTGCGGATCCATCTCGCCGTCTTCGCTTTCCATCCTCATGTCCGGGGTTGTCACGCGTGCTTCGTTTACATGCCGTCGTGGGTAAGTGGCTCCCAGCAGCTTGCTTTCTTTCAGCACTTGTTCACCTCTGCGTGCTACATCGCGTAGATCATGAAGGGTCCTTACGTCCGCATTAAAAAGCATTAGCTTAAGGCTACTGTTGACGTTCCTTTTTATTATGTCAATCAGTAAAAGCTCCGACATTGGCTCTCTTAAGCGCGCGTTCAAGGAGATTATGTCCGTGTGAAACACGTCATAACACTCACTTGCTTTTTGCTTCCGCATGGAGATCTCCATCATGATCTCGTGGTCAGTCTTCGAAGTACTAAATTCTCTTTTTATTGAGTAGCACAAACAGGCATATGTCGCGTTAGGGTTTTGTTTGGTGAATAGCCAGTACCACTCATCGGCTCGTCCAGAAAGGAACAAGTGGAAACTAGCCATTATTTGTTCGTCAGTGCATTGTGTGCGCTCACACAAGGTGTTCAGTTTAAACAGGAAATCGGCTACGCTCCCAGTGCCGTCGAACGAGATCTTCCACTCCTGCGGTTTCACTGCTATGCTGTTTGGAGTCGGGTACATTGGTGGTACTACCGATGGCAATGGGTTACGGTTCATCCTACTTGCGTTCCTGTCTTGCTGGTTGGATTTCTGCGCGGATTCGATAGCGGCGTATAGCTGGTCCATATTACTTCAATTGACCCCATCTCCCTCCGCATCTCTTCCTGTGAGGTCCTGAACAGTTGGTGCAATACTTCCACCCAAGAGTCTCCCTGATTAGCTTGGCTACGCATTCCTGCGGCGTTTGCCCCATAGCCCCATCAATATATGCTATACACGTAAGCATTTGGTGAAATTTGAAGTTTCTAACTGTTAAAATGGGGCCGAAATCGCAAAAAAAATATTTATATACCATATATATATACTATATATACCATCATATATATATTATATATATCACCGATCTTTATGATTTTTTGACACAACAATATATACTATATACGTAAGCAATCGGGGTGAAATTTGAAGCTTATCGCTGTTAAAATGGGGTATAAATTGCGGAAAATTTCTTATCTGAACAATCGGTTGTATGAGATATATACTATATATACAACCGATCTCTATGATTTTTTCAGACAATAATATATGCCATATACGTAAGCATTTGCTGAAATTTGAAGCTTCTAGCTGTTAAAATGGGGAAGAAATTGCGCAAAGTTTCTTATCTGAACAATCGGTTGTATGAGATTATATATACCACCGGTCTCTATGATTTTTTCAGACAACAATACATGCTATACACGTAAGCGGTTGGTGAAATTTGAAGCTTCTAGCTGTTAAAATGGGGAAGAAATTGCGCAAAGTTTCGTATCTGAAAAATCGGTTGTATGAGATATATACTATGTATACCACCGATCTCAATGACTTTCTCAGACATCAATATATGCTATACACGTAAGCATTTGGTGAAATTTGAAGCTTCTAGCTGTTAAAATGGGGTCCGAAATCGCAAAAAATATATAATTATATAATATATTAATATACTATATATACCATCATATATATATTATATATATCAGCGATCTCTATGATTTTTTACGCAACAATATATACTATATACGTAAGCAATCGGTAAAATTTGAAGCTTATAGCTGTTAAAATAGGGTAGAAATTGCGAAAAGTTTCTTATCTGAACAATCGGTTGTATGAGATATATACTATATATACAACCGATCTCTATAATTTTTTCAGACAACAATATATGCTATATACGTAAGCATTCGGTGAAATTTGAAGCTTCTAGCTGTTAAAATGGGGTAGAAATTACGAAAAGTTTCTTATCTGAACAATCGGTTGTATGAGATATATACTATATATACAACCGATCTCTATGATTTCTACAGACAACAATATATGCTATATACGTAAGCATTCGGTGAAATTTGAAGCTTCTAGCAGTTAAAATGGGGCTAAATTTGCGAAAATATATATATATACTATATATACTGAAAAAGCGGTTGTATGGAGGATATATGCTATAGCGGTCCGATCCGGCCGGTTCCGACAAATGTCTAATCGGACACCCAAATACACCCGCTCACCAACATTTATCAAGATATCTCAAAAATTGAGGGACTAGTTTGCATACAAACAGACAGACGGACAGACGGACATGGCTAAATCAACTCAGCCCTTAATCCTGATTATTTCGTTATCTTTAATGGTAGGTCTATCTATTTTCCTTTAACGACTTAAATTTTGGGTTTCGTGACGAAATTAATATACCATTTCATTTTCATGAAAGGTATAAAAATAGGTAGGTACTTTGTGTGAGGATGCAAATTTTCAGGTTTTTTGTGGTCTGCGTGTAAAAAGTATGAGTACGAATCACGTATTTCAAAAATATATGACGTAAACGTAACTATTTGATGAAATTTGATGAATTTTGAAGCTTCTATCCGTAAGAAAGGGGCAAAAATAACAGTTTATATGAAGTATATAATATATATACCACCGATCTCTATGATTTTTTCAGACAACAATATATGCTATATACGTAAGCATTTGGTGAAATTTGAAGCTTCTAGCTGTTAAAACGGGGCAGAAATTGCACAAGGTTTCTTATCTGAACAATCGGTTGTATGAGATATATACTATATATACCACCGATCTCAATGATTTTTTCAGTCATCAATATATGCTATACACGTAAGCATTTGGTAAATTTTGAAGATTCTAACTGTTAAAATGGGGCCGAAATCGCAAAAAAAATATATATATATACCATATATATATACTATATATACCATCATATATATATTATATATATCACCGATCTTTATGATTGTTTGACACAACAATATATACTATATACGTAAGCAATCGGTGAAATTTGAAGCTTATCGCTGTTAAAATGGGGTAGAAATTGCGAAAAAATTTTTATCTGAACAATCGGTTGTTTGAGATATATACTATGTTTACCACCGATCTCAATGATTTTCTCAGACATCAATATATGCTATACACGTAAGTATTTGGTGAAATTTGAAGCTTCTAGCTGTTAAAATGGGGCAGAAATTGCGCAAAATTTCTTATCTGAACAATCGGTTGTTTGAGATATATACTATGTTTACCACCGATCTCAATGATTTTCTCAGACATCAATATATGCTATACGCGTAAGCATTTGGTGAAATTTGAAGCTTCTAGCTGTTAAAATGGGGCTAAAATTTCGAAAATATATATATATACTATATACATATACTATATATACCACCATATATATTCTATATATACCACCGATCCTTATGATTTTTTCAGACAATAATATATGCTATATACGTAAGCATTGGTTGAAATTTGAAGCCTCTAGCTCTTAAAATAGGGCAGTAATTACGAAAAGTTTCTTATCTGAACAATCGGTTGTGGGGGATATATACTATATATACGACCGATCTCATCAATTTTTTGAGGCAACAATATGTGCGATATACGAAATTATATGGTGAAGTTTGAAACTTCAATCTGTTAAATTGAGTAAGATATGACAAAAATCCTCTTTTTCTGAAAAATCGGTTGTATGGAGGATATATGCTATAGCTGTCCGATCCGGCCGGTTCCGACAAATGTCTAATCGGACACCCAAATACACCCGCTCACCAAATTTTATCAAGATATCTCAAAAATTGAGGTACTAGTTTGCATACAAACAGACAGACGGACAGACGGACATGGCTAAATCAAATCAGCTCTTAATCCTGATTATTTCGGTATACTTAATGGTGGGTCTATCTATTTTCCTTTAAGGACTTACAATTTTGGGTTTCGTGACGAAATTAATATACCATTTCATTTTCATGAAAGGTATAAAAATAGGTAGGTATTTTTTGTGAGGATGCAAAGCTTCAGGTTTTGTGTGGTCTGCATGTAAAAACTATGACTACGAATCACGTATTTCCAAAATATATGACGTAAACGTAACTATTTGATGAAATTTGATGAATTTTGAAGCTTCTAGCCGTAAAAAAGGGGCAAAAATGACACTTTATATGAAATACATAATATATATACCACCGATATCTACGATTTTTTCAGACAAAAATATATGCTCTATACGTACGCATTTGGTGAAATTTCTTATCTGAACAATCGGTTGTATGAGATATATACTATGTATACCACCGATCTCAATGATTTTCCCAGACATCAATATATGCTATACACGTAAGCATTTGGTGAAATTTGAAGCTTCTAGCTGTTAAAATGGGTTCCAAAATCGCAATAAATATATATATATATATTATATATATACTATATATACCATTATATATATATTATATATATCACCAATCTCTATGATTTTTTGGCACAACAATGTATACTATTTACGTAAGCAATCGGTGAAATTTGAAGCTTATAGCTGTTAAAATGGGGTAGAAATTGGGAAAAGTTTCTTATCTGAACAATCGGTTGTATGAGATATATACTATATATACTTTTTCATCTCTATGATTTTTACAGACAACAATATATGCTATATACGTAAGCATTCGGTGAAATTGGAAGCTTCTAGCTGTTAAAATGGGGCTAAAATTGCGAAAATATATATATATATACCACCATATATATACTATATATACCACCGATCTTTATGATTATTTCAGACAATAATATATGCTATATACGTAAGCATTCGTTGAAATTTGAAGCCTCTAGCTCTTAAAATAGGGCAGTAATTACGAAAAGTTTCTTATCTGAACAATCGTTTGGGGGGGATATATACTTTATATACGACCGATCTCATCAATTTTTTCAGGCAACAATATGTGCAATGTACGAAATTATATGGTGAAGTTTGAAGCTTCAATCTGTTAAATTGAGTAAGATATGACAAAAATCCTCTTTTTCTGAAAAATCGGTTGTATGGAGGATATATGCTATAGCGGTCCGATCCGGCCGGTTCCGACAAATGTCTAATCGGACACCCAAATACACCCGCTCACCAAATTTTATGAAGATATCTCAAGACTAGTTTGCATACAAACAGACAGACGGACAGACGGACAGACGGACATGGCTAAATCAACTCAGCTCTTAATCCTGATTATTTCGGTATACTTAATGGTGGGTCTATCTATTTTCCTTTAAGGACTTACAATTTTGGGTTTCGTGACGAAATTAATATACCATTTCATTTTCATGAAAGGTATAAAAATAGGTAGGTATTTTGTGTGAGGATGCAAAGCTTCACGTTTTTTGTGGTCTGCATGTAAAAACTATGACTACGAATCACGTATTTCAAAAATATATGACGTAAACGTAACTATTTGATGAAATTTGATGAATTTTGAAGCTTCTAGCCGTAAAAAAGGGGCAAAAATGACAGTTTATATGAAATATATAATATATATACCACCGATATCTACGATTTTTTCAGACAAAAATATATGCTATATATGTACGCATTTGGTGAAATTTGAAGCTTCTAGTTGTTAAAACGGGGCAGAAATTGCGCAAAATTTCTTATCTGAACAATCGGTTGTATGAGATATATACTATGTTTACCACCGATCTCAATGATTTTCTCAGACATCAATATATGCTATACACGTAAGCATTTGGTGAAATTTGAAGCTTCTAGCTGTTAAAATGTGGCCTGAAATTGCAAAAAAAATATATATATATTATATATATATACTATATATACCATTATATATATTATATATATCACCGATCTCTATGATTTTTTGACACAACAATATACACTATATACGTAAGCAATCGGTGAAATTTGAAGCTTATAGCTGTTAAAATGGGGTAGAAATTGCGATAAGTTTTTTATCTGAACAATCGGTTGAATGAGATATATACTATATATACAACCGATCTCTATAATTTTTTCAGACAACAATATATGCTATATACGTAAGCATTCGGTGAAATTTGAAGCTTCTAGCTGTTAAAATGGGGTAGAAATTACGAAAAGTTTCTTATCTGAACAATCGGTTGTATGAGATATATACTATATATACAACCGATCTCTATGATTTTTACAGACAACAATGTATGCTATATACGTAAGCATTCGGTGAAATTTGAAGCTTCTAGCTGTTAAAATGGGGCTAAAATTTCGAAAATATATATATATACTATATATATATACTATATATACCACCATATATATACTATATATACCACCGATCTTTATGATTTTTCAGACAATAATATATGCTATATACGTAAGCATTGGTTGAAATTGGAAGCCTCTAGCTCTTAAAATAGGGCAGTAATTACGAAAAGTTTCTTATCTGAACAATCGGTTGTGGGGGATATATACTATATATACGACCGATCTCATCAATTTTTTCAGGCAACAATATGTACAACGTACGAAATTATATGGTGAAGTTTGAAACTTCAATCTGTTAAATTGAGTAAGATATGACAAAAAGCCTCTTTTTCTGAAAAATCGGTTGTATGGAGGATATATGCTATAGCGGTCCGATCAGGCCAGTTCCGACAAATGTCTAATCGGACACCCAAATACACCCGCTCACCAAATTTTATCAAGATATCTCAAAAATTTAGGTACTAGTTTGCATACAAACAGACAGACGGACAGACGGACATGGCTAAATCAACTCAGCTCTTAATCCTGATTATTTCGATATACTTAATGGTGGGTCTATCTATTTTCCTTTAAGGACTTACAATTTTGGGTTTCGTGACGAAATTAATATACCATTTCATTTTCATGAAAGGTATAAAAATAGGTAGGTATTTTGTGTGAGGATGCAAAGCTTCACGTTTTTTGTGGTCTGCATGTAAAAACTATGACTACGAATCACGTATTTCAAAAATATATGACGTAAACGTAACTATTTGATGAAATTTGATGAATTTTGAAGCTTCTAGCTGTAAAAAAGGGGCAAAAATGACAGTTTATATAAAATACATAATTTATATACCACCGATATCTACGATTTTTTCAGACAAAAATATATGCTCTATACGTACGCATTTGGTGAAATTTGAAGCTTCTAGTTGTTAAAACGGGGCAGAAATTGCGCAAAATTTCTTATCTGAACAATCGGTTGTATGAGATATATACTATGTATACCACCGATCTCAATGATTTTCTCAGACATCAATATATGCTATACACGTAAGCATTTGGTGAAATTTGAAGCTTCTAGCTGTTAAAATGTGGCCCGAAATCGCAATAAAGATATATATATATTATATATATATATAATATATATACCATCATATATATATTATATATATCACCAATCTCTATGATTTTTTGGCACAACAATATATACTATATACGTAAGCAATCGGTGAAATTTGAAGCTTATAGCTGTTAAAATGGGGTAGAAATTGCGAAAAGTTTCTTATCTGAACAATCGGTTGTATGAGATATATACTATATGTACAACCGATCTCTATAATTTTTTCAGACAACAATATATGCTATATACGTAAGCATTCGGTGAAATTTGAAGCTTCTAGCTGTTAAAATGGGGTAGAAATTACGAAAAGTTTCTTATCTGAACAATCGGTTGTATGAGATATATACTATATATACAATCGATCTCTATGATTTTTACAGACAACAATATATGCTATATACGTAAGCATTCGGTGAAATTTGAAGCTTCTAGCTGTTAAAATGGGGCTAAAATTGCGAAAATATATATATATACTATATATATACTATATATACCACCATATATATACTATATATACCACCGATCTTTATGATTATTTCAGACAATAATATATGCTATATATCTTAAATATCTTACCCATAACAGCTTTGAATTGAATTCCAGAGCCTAGCAGCATTAACGAAGAAAAGACGTGAAGAGGACAGGTATTTATATTTAGGGAGTATCAGAGTTTGATGCCTTCTGGATCTTGTTAGCATTAATTTAACATAAAGGTATTCCGGAGCTTTATATTCTAAAAGCTTATACATGAACGTACAATTTCTAGCAGCAAGATAGTTGTAAATAGTACACCCCAGAATTTTGGTCTTCCATGCATTGATGTGATCATATCTCTTGAGTCCGTAGACGTAACGCGTAACATTGTTAAACGCAATATCAATTTTGTGCGACGAAGCAGAATATAGCTTGGTATATACAAGCTCAGAATATGTGATGTGGGGTAGAATTAGTTGAAGTGCCAGTTTCTTTCTCATCTCAAGAGGCGTAAATGAAGCTGTCATTCGTAATCTACGTAGAACAATATACACTTTGCTTACAATTTTGTTTATATGGTCTGTGAAAGTCATCGTAGAGTTTACAACAAATCCCAAATTTTTAAGCTTTTCAGTAAATACTAAATCAGCGTTACCAATATACAACTTTGGGATATCTTCTACATGCACTACACTGCTACTTATAGGCAACACATATGACTTAACAGCATTCAAGCAAAGACAATTAACAGTAGCCCATTGTGAAATTGATGACGGATCACAATTAATTTTATAGCACAAATCTTCAGCAAGACCGACACGACTGGACAAATACAGTTGTATATAATCAGCATAGGCGTGAACCTGTACATGCTGACATACAGAGAATACGTCATTGACAAAGAGACTAAATAAAAGAAGAGAACATAAAAATGGGAACGTAAACAAATATTGTAGAGACAGCAAGGGGAAGAGAGGGGAAAAGAAAAAACATATAAGTGACTTAATTACTAAGCTTAAATAATTATACACTTGCTTATACATATAGTGCAAAAACATTGTTACTTCGGTTTGGCGCCAATAAGAGCATGAAGTTCGGCTCTCCTGCTAACTTGTTTCATCTCATCCCCGCTCTTTAACCTCACAAAGACTTTGACACGAATAGAAAATGCTGCCGCTAATTGTTTTTTCCGCCTAATCCACATCAGAGAGTGACAAGGATTTCTTTTTATTTTTGCAGCATAGAACTATTGATTTCAACAGCTGATTGCGCTCATTTGCTGTGAACTGCTTCACAACAATAGGACAAACATTAGCATATTTTTGCCCTTTGCTTTTCACATTTCGCAGCCGAAAAGCGTCGCGGAGCTGTGGAGGTTTGTGCTCAGCTGCTTTACAAATTCTTCCAAAAATTTCACTCAAACACTCACCAGGTTCTTGTGGAATGCCATTTATTATAACATCGTCAGCAACTGCGCTGCTTTCGAGAGCACAGATCTGTGCCTTAGCAGACGTCAGTTCTCTGTGCATAGAGAGAACATCACCAACATCATTTTCGAGAACAACAACTCTTTTCTCTACTGCAGCAATGGTCATTTTAAGATTTGCTGTTTCAGCTACCATCTCACTTATCTTCTGCATAATTCTCTCCTCCACTTTTGAAACAACTGCAGTCAACCGCTCAGTTTGCTGTTCAAGCTTACGCTCTATCCGCTCAAGTGTGACTGACGACGACGAAAGATGAGTTGTAGGGGGGAAACAGGTTTTCCCGCGGGATTTCTCCGTCGTGGTGCAGACATTATTATTTATTGTTATTTTTATTGATTTTTCTTTGAGCGTTCTTACGTGTTTTGGTTTAGGCGACAAAAAGAGTTCACAGCACGCACATACACCGATTGGTTAATAACTTTTAGCAAATTTCGTAGGATTTACTAGGAAAACATGCAAATATTTCAGAGCACCAAAAAAACACGACTTACTCGATTGACATACTAACAACAACAATAACCATGTAGGAAAATGAAGCGAGGGTAACCCTGGAATGTGTTTGTATGACATGTGTATCAAATGAAATGTATTAAAGAGTATTTTATGAGGGAGTGGGCCATAGTTCTATAGGTGGACGCCATTTAGGGATTTCGCCATAAAGGTGGACCAGGGCTGACTCTAGAATTTGTTTGTACGATATGGGTATCAAATGAAAAATGTTAATGAGAATTTTAAAAGGCGTGGGCTTAGTTCTATAGGTGGACGCTTTTTCGAGATATCGCACATAAAGGTGGATCAGGGTTCACTCTAGAATTTGTTTGTACGATATGGGTATCAAGTGAAAGGTGTTAATGAGTATTTTAAATGGGAGTGATCCTTAGTTCCATAGGTGGACGCCGTGTCGAGATATCGCCATAAAGGTGGATCGGGTGTGACCCTAGAATTTGTTTGTACTATATGGGTATCAAATGAAAGGGGTTAATGAGTATTTTAAAAGGGTGTGGGCCTTAGCTCTATAGGTGGATGCCTTTTCGAGATATCGCCATAAAGGTGGACCAGGGGTGACTGTAGAATGTGTTTATACGATATGGGTATCCAATTAAAGGTATTAATGAGGGTTTTAAAAGGGAGTGGTGGTAGATGTATAGGTGGTCGCCTTTTCGAGATATCGCAATAAAGATGGACCAGGGGTGACTCTAGAATGCGTTTGTACAATATGGGTATCAAACGAAAGGCGTAAATGTGTATTTTAAAAGCGAGTAGGCCTTAGTTCTATAGGTGGACGCCTTTTCGAGATATCGCCATAAAGGTGAACCAGAGGTGACTCTAGACTTTGTTTGTACGATATGGGTATCAAATTAAAGGTATTAATGAGGGTTTTAAAAGGGAGTGGTTATATATTTATATATTTATATATTTGGTTGGAGTTGTATATGTGAAGGCGTTTTCCAGATATCGACCTAAATGTGGACCAGGGTGACCCAGAACATCATCTGTTGGATACTGCTAATTTATTAATATATGTAATACCACGAACAGTATTCCTGCTAAGATTTCAAGGGTTTTTTATTTCGCCCTGCAGAACTTTTTCATTTTCTTCTACTTAATATGGTAGGTGCCACCCATTTTACAAAGTTTTTTCTAAAGTTATATTTTGCGTCAAAAAACCAATCCAATCACCATGTTTCATCCCTATTTTCGTATTTGGTATAGAATTATGGAATTTTTTTCATTTTTCGAAATTTTCGATATCGAAAAAGTGGGCGTGGTCATAGTCGGATTTCGCCCATTTTTAATACCATGATGAAGTGAGTTCAGATAAGTACGTGAAATAAGTTTAGTAAAGACATATAGACTTTTGCGCAAGTATCGTGTTAACGGCCGAGCGGAAGGACAGACGGTCGACTGTGTATAAAAACTGAGCGTGGCTTCAACCAATTTCGCCCATTTTCACGGAAAACAGTTATCGTCATAGAAGCTGTGCCCTTACCAAATTTCACAAGGATTGTTAAACTTTTGTTCAACTTATGGCATTAAAAGTATTCTAGACAGATTAAATGAAAAAGGTCGGAGTCACGCCCATTTTGAAATTTTCTTTTATTTTTGCATTTGTTGCACCATATCATTACTGGAGTTGAATTTTGACATATTTTACTTATATACTGTAAAGATATTAAATTTTTTGTTAAAATTTGACTTAAAAAAAATTGTTTGCCGGTGGGCACTTGTAGTATCCAAGCAGGTTTTTCAACAGTATACAAAAGTTAAAATGTCCAGTCCTTAGGTTAATATTTTCAAATGGGCACCACCCTGCATTTTTTAGATTTTTACTCTCAAATTCGCTAAGTGACACATAATTTTTCATTGCTGTTGCAATACCCAACTTTCTAGTGCGATCAATTTCTATGACATTAATTTCATATCGAATATCCTCGAATAAATATGCCATACAATTATTAAGCAGCGGCACAGTTTTTGAAACTTGCGAATTACTATTTGATATGAATCCCTCAATGTATAAAATACTCTCACTAGGTAGAACATATAGGTATTTATTTTGTATAGGGATCCGAATTTCATCACTGTTTTGAAACGATTGCAGATATGGTGTGTAGCTATGGTAATCCTTTTTATAGCTTTCATGAAAATGAAATGGTATATTAATTTCGTCACGAAACCCAAAATTGTAAGTCCTTAAAGGAAAATATATAGACCCACCATTAAGTATACCGAAATAATCAGGATTAAGAGCTGAGTTGATTTAGCCATGTCCGTCTGTCCGTCTGTCTGTTTGTATGAAAACTAGTACCTCAATTTTTGAGATATCTTGATAAAATTTGGTGAGCGGGTGTATTTGGGTGTCCGATTAGACATTTGTCGGAACCGGCCGGATCGGACCGCTATAGCATATACCCTCCATACAACCGATTTTTCAGAAAAAGAGGATTTTTGTCATATCTTACTCAATTTAACAGATTGAAGCTTCAAACTTCACCATATAATTTCGTATATTGCACATATTGTTGCCTGAAAAAATTGATGAGCTGGGTCGTATATACAGTATATATCCCCCCCAACCGATTGTTCAGATAAGAAACTTTTCGTAATTACTGCCCTATTTTAAGAGCTAGAGGCTTCAAATTTCAACGAATGCTGACGTATATAGCATATATTATTGTCTGAAATAATCATAAAGATAAGGATATTATATATTATATATATCACCAATCTCTATGATTTTTTGGCACAACAATATATACTATATACGTAAGCAATCGGTGAAATTTGAAGCTTATAGCTGTTAAAATGGGGTAGAAATTGCGAAAAGTTTCTTATCTGAACAATCGGTTGTATGAGATATATACTATATATACAACCGATCTCTATAATTTTTTCAGACAACAATATATGCTATATACGTAAGCATTCGGTGAAATTTGAAGCTTCTAGCTGTTAAAATGGGGTAGAAGTTACGAAAAGTTTCTTATCTGAACAATCGGTTGTATGAGATATATACTATATATACAACCGATCTCTATGATTTTTACAGACAACAATATATGCTATATACGTAAGCATTCGGTGAAATTTGAAGCTTCTAGCTGTTAAAATGGGGCTAAAATTGCGAAAATATATATATATACTATATATATACTATATATACCACCATATATATACTATATATACCACCGATCTTTATGATTATTTCAGACAATAATATATGCTATATACGTAAGCATTCGTTGAAATTTGAAGCCTCTAGCTCTTAAAATAGGGCAGTAATTACGAAAAGTTTCTTATCTGAACAATCGGTTGGGGGGGATATATACTGTATATACGACCGAGCTCATCAATTTTTTCAGGCAACAATATGTGCAATATACGAAATTATATGGTGCAGTTTGAAGCTTCAATCTGTTAAATTGAGTAAGATATGACAAAAATCCTCTTTTTCTGAAAAATCGGTTGTATGGAGGATATATGCTATAGCGGTCCGATCCGGCCGGTTCCGACAAATGTCTAATCGGACACCCAAATACACCCGCTCACCAAATTTTATCAAGATATCTCAAAAATTGAGGTACTAGTTTTCATACAAACAGACAGACGGACAGACGGACAGACGGACATGGCTAAATCAACTCAGCTCTTAATCCTGATTATTTCGGTATACTTAATGGTGGGTCTATCTATTTTCCTTTAAGGACTTACAATTTTGGGTTTCGTGACGAAATTAATATACCATTTCATTTTCATGAAAGCTATAAAAAGGATTACCATAGCTACACACCATATCTGCAATCGTTTCAAAACAGTTATGAAATTCGGATCCCTATACAAAATAAATACCTATATGTTCTACCTAGTGAGAGTATTTTATACATTGAGGGATTCATATCAAATAGTAATTCGAAAGTTTCAAAAACTGTGCCGCTGCTTAATAATTGTATGGCATATTTATTCGAGGATATTCGATATGAAATTAATGTCATAGAAATTGATCGCACTAGAAAGTTGGGTATTGCAACAGCAATGAAAAATTATGTGTCACTTAGCGAATTTGAGAGTAAAAATCTAAAAAATGCAGGGTGGTGCCCATTTGCAAATATTAACCTAAGGACTGGACATTTTAACTTTTGTATACTGTTGAAAAACCTGCTTGGATACTACAAGTGCCCATCGGCAAACAATTTTTTTTAAGTCAAATTTTAACAAAAAATTTAATATCTTTACAGTATATAAGTAAAGTATGTCAACATTCAACTCCAGTAATGATATGGTGCAACAAATGCAAAAATAAAAGAAAATTTCAAAATGGGCGTGACTCCGACCTTTTTCATTTAATCTGTCTAGAATACTTTTAATGCCATAAGTTGAACAAAAGTTTAACAATCCTTGTGAAACTTGGTAAGGGCACAGCTTCTATGAAGATAACTGTTTTCCGTGAAAATGGGCGAAATTGGTTGAAGCCACGCTCAGTTTTTATACACAGTCGACCGTCTGTCCTTCCGCTCGGCCGTTAACACGATAACTTGCGCAAAAGTCTATATATCTTTACTAAACTTATTTCACGTACTTTTATGAACTCACTTCATCTTGGTATTAAAAATGGGCGAAATCCGACTATGACCACGCCCACTTTTTCGATATCGAAAATTTCGAAAAATGAAAAAAATTCCATAATTTTATACCAAATATGAAAATAGGGATGAAACATGGTGATTGGATTGGTTTTTTGACGCAAAATATAACTTTAGAAAAAACTTTGTAAAATGGGTGACACCTACCATATTAAGTAGAAGAAAATGAAAAACTTCTGCAGGGCGAAATAAAAAACCCTTGAAATCTTAGCAGGAATACTGTTCGTGGTATTACATATATAAATAAATTAGCAGTATCCAACAGATGATGTTCTGGGTCACCCTGGTCCACATTTAGGTCGATATCTGGAAAACGCCTTCACATATACAACTCCAACCAAATATATAAATATATAATATATAAATATATAACCACTCCCTTTTAAAACCCTCATTAATACCTTTAATTTGATACCCATATCGTACAAACAAAGTCTAGAGTCACCTCTGGTTCACCTTTATGGCGATATCTCGAAAAGGCGTCCACCTATAGAACTAAGGCCTACTCGCTTTTAAAATACACATTTACGCCTTTCGTTTGATACCCATATTGTACAAACGCATTCTAGAGTCACGCCTGGTCCATCTTTATGGCGATATCTCGAAAAGGCGACACCTATACATCTACCACCACTCCCTTTTAAAACCCTCATTAATACCTTTAATTTGATACCCATATCGTATAAACACATTCTAGAGTCACCCCTGGTCCACCTTTATGGCGATATCTCGAAAAGGCATCCACCTATAGAGCTAAGGCCCACACCCTTTTAAAATACTCATTAATCCCTTTCATTTGATACCCATATAGTACAAACAAATTCTAGGGTCACCCCCGATCCACCTTTATGGCGATATCTCGACACGGCGTCCACCTATGGAACTAAGGATCACTCCCATTTAAAATACTCATTAACACCTTTCATTTGATACCCATATCGTAAAAACAAATTCTAGAGTGAACCCTGATCCACCTTTATGTGCGATATCTCGAAAAAGCGTCCACCTATAGAACTAAGCCCACGCCATTAAAATTCTCATTAACATCTTTCATTTGATACCCATATCGTACAAACAAATTCTAGAGTGAACCCTGATCCACCTTTATGTGCGGTATCTCGAAAAAGCGTCCACCTATAGAACTAAGCCCACGCCCTTTAAAATTCTCATTAACATCTTTCATTTGATACCCATATCGTACAAACAAATTCTAGAGTCAGCCCTGGTCCACCTTTATGGCGAAATCCCTAAATGGCGTCCACCTATAGAACTATGGCCCACTCCCTCATAAAATACTCTTTAATACATTTCATTTGATACACATGTCATACAAACACATTTCAGGGTTACCCTCGCTTCATTTTCCTATATGGTTATTGTTGTTGTTAGTATGTCAATCGAGTAAGTCGTGTTTTTTTGGTGCTCTGAAATATTTGCATGTTTTCCTAGTAAATCCTACGAAATTTGCTAAAAGTTATTAACCAATCGGTGTATGTGCGCGCTGTGAACTCTTTTTGTCGCCTAAACCAAAACACGTAAGAACGCTCAAAGAAAAATCAATAAAAATAACAATAAATAATAATGTCTGCACCACGGCGGAGAAATCCCGCGGGAAAATCTGTTTCCCCCCTACAACTCCTCTTTCGTCGTCGTCAGTCACACTTGAGTGGATAGAGCGTAAGCTTGAACAGCAAACTGAGCGGTTGACTGCAGTTGTTTCAAAAGTGGAGGAGAGAATTATGCAGAAGATAAGTGAGATGGTAGCTGAAACAGCTAATCTTAAAATGACCATTGCTGCAGTAGAGAAAAGAGTTGTTGTTCTCGAAAATGATGTTGGTGATGTTCTCTCTATGCACAGAGAACTGACGTCTGCTAAGGCACAGATCTGTGCTCTCGAAAGCAGCGCAGTTGCTGACGATGTTATAATAAATGGCATTCCAAAAGAACCTGGTGAGTGTTTGAGTGAAATTTTTGGAAGAATTTGTAAAGCAGCTGAGCACAAACCTCCACAACTCCGCGACGCTTTTTGGCTGCGAAACGTGAAAAGCAAAGGGCAAAAATATGCTAATGTTTGTCCTATTGTTGTGAAGCTGTTCACAGCAAATGAGCGCAATCAGCTGTTGAAATCAATAGCTCTATGCTGCAAAAATAAAAAGAAATCCTTGTCACTCTCTGATGTGGATTAGGCGGAAAAAACAATTAGCGGCAGCATTTTCTATTCGTGTCAAAGTCTTTGTGAGGTTAAAGAGCGGGGATGAGATGAAACAAGTTAGCAGGAGAGCCGAACTTCATGCTCTTATTGGCGCCAAACCGAAGTAACAATGTTTTTGCACTATATGTATAAGCAAGTGTATAATTATTTAAGCTTAGTAATTAAGTCACTTATATGTTGTTTTTTTTCCCCTCTCTTCCCCTTGCTGTCTCTACAATATTTGTTTACATTCCCATTTTTATGTTCTCTTCTTTTATTTAGTCTCTTTTTCAATGATGTATTCTCTGTATGTCAGCATGTACAGGTTCACGCCTATGCTGATGATATACAACTGTATTTGTCCAGTCGTGTCGGTCTTGTTGAAGATTTGTGCTATAAAATTAATTGTGATCCGTCATCAATTTCACAATGGGCTACTGTTAATTGTCTTTGCTTGAATGCTGTTAAGTCATATGTGTTGCCTATAAGTAGCAGTGTAGTGCATGTAGAAGATATCCCAAAGTTGTATATTGGTAACGCTGATTTAGTATTTACTGAAAAGCTTAAAAATTTGGGATTTGTTGTAAACTCTACGATGACTTTCACAGACCATATAAATAAAGTTGTAAGCAAAGTGTATATTGCTCTACGTAGATTACGAATGACAGCTTCATTTACGCCTCTTGAGACGAGAAACTGGCACTTCAACTAATTCTACCCCACATCACATATTCTGAGCTTGTATATAGCAAGCTATATTCTGCTTCGTCGCACAAAATTGATATTGCGTTTAACAATGTTACGCGTTACGTCTACGGACTCAAGAGATATGATCACATCACTGCATGGAAGACCAAAATTCTGGGGTGTACTATTTACAACTATCTTGCTGCTAGAAATTGTACGTTCATGTATAAGCTTTTGGAATATAAAGCTCCGGAATACCTTTACGTTAAATTAATGCTAACAAGATCCAGAAGGCATCAAACTCTGATAATCCCTAAATATAAATACCTGTCCTCTTCACGTCTTTTCTTCGTTAATGCTGCTAGGCTCTGGAATTCAATTCCAGAAGATGTCAAAGCTGTTATGGGTAGATGTAACTACAAAAGGGTAATTCACAATTATTTTATTTCTACAGTGTGAAAGTGATTGCGATCTGACTTGCTCTATGCATATTTAATTCCTTTATTTTTCCTTTTACTACATTCTTCAAATTCTAACTTTAAAATTACAAACATAGTAATTAAATCTGTTTTGAATTTAAAAAACCGCGTTTATGTTGTAAGTTATCTGCGAATTGTAATAGACCTAAGTTTTAAAATTTTTATTTTTTTTTTTTTTTTGAATTTCCACTTTTGTATTGTATTTTAAAAGACTCAGTCTAATGCTACGTTTCCACCAAACCCAAACTCCGTGTTTGTCAACTCTTTTATGCCAAATATCTCTTGGCAGAAATGCAACTTTTGATCTTTGCTTTCGCGTTATTGATACCGAAGTTAAAACGCGTTTTTCGATACCTTACGCGATATTTTTAGACATGGTTTAACAGTCTTACGAAACTGGCAAACACAGAGTTTGGGTTTGGTGGAAACGTAGTATTACATGTAAACCCGCACATTCTAAATAAATAAATATTGTTTTCCCTTATGTTGTCACCATAGCTCTCAACTGAGTATGTAATGTTTGGTTACACCCGAACTTAAGCTTCCTTACTAGTTTTTTATTTAGAACACATACAGTAATAGGAGTAACGTCCCTACCAAATTTCATCATGATGTATTCAACGACTGCCAAATTACAGCTTGCAAAACTTTTAAATTACCTTCTTTTAAAAGTGGGTGGTGCCACGCCCATTGTCCAAAATTTTCCTAATTTTCTATTCTGCGTCATAAAAACCAACCCGCCTACCAAGTTTCATCGCTTTAACCGAATTTGGTAATGAATTATCGCACTGTTTTTCGAAATTTTCGATATCGAAAAAGTGAGCGTGGTTATAGTCCGATTTCGTTCATTTTAAATCGCTATCTGAAATGAGTGCCCAGGAACTTACATACCAAATTTCATTAAGATACCTCAAAATCTACTCAAGTTATCGTGTTTACGGGCGGACGGACGGTCGGACATGGCTAAATGAATTTCTTTTTTCGCCCAGATCATTTTGATATATAGAAGTCTATATCTATCTCGATTAGTTTATGCCCTTCCGGGTACCGTTATGCGAACAATCTGCCATCAAGTTTAGGTAACTCCTTGACGAGACTATGACGAGAAGCAATGTGATCTTTAGTGAGGAGACGATGAGCGAGGTCCCAAATGATATGCTGTATGTACGATTAGCTGTTGGCTAGTTATGTACTGGTTGTGCTCCAAAAGGTATTATTATAAGTAGCCGTGAGAAAATGATGTGAGGGAGTATTTATTTGATTACTTGGGTAGTATGCCTGCATTTGCTGCCCAACCGAGAGTTTTCTGACCAGCAGGAATTGTAGAACTTGCTGAGACAGATCAACGGCTTGTTGTTGGGCAGTTGGTACTCTGATAAAGATGTAAATTGAATACTCTGATAAATATGTAAATTGAATACTCTGATAAAGATGTAAATAGAGTTTGGCGGTAACTGCATTGTGCGTTGTCTGTTTTGTTGTTGGGCCTGTATCCTGCACTGATACGGAAGACCTAAGCATAACCGTTTCCCAAGGAAGCCAACTCATGGTTTTTCCCGACCGAGCACTGTCATTCCAGTGTAACCCATTTAATTTGTTGCGTCCCTCCCACAAAGAAAAAAGCAAAACTTTTAAATTGCCTTCTTTTAAAAGTGGGCGCTGCCACGCCCATTGTTCAAAATTTTACTAATTTTCTATTCTCCGTCATAAGATCAACCCGCCTACCAAGTTTCATCGCTTTAACCATCTTTGGTAATGAATTATTGCACTTTTCCGGTTTTTCGAAATTTTCGATATCGAAAAATTGGGCGTGGTTATAGTCCGATTTCGTTCATTTTAAATAGCTATCTGAGATGAATGCCCAGGAACATAAATACCTAATTTCATTAAGATACCTCAAAATCTACTCAAATTATCATGTTTACGGGCAGACGGACGCACGCACAGTGTTTCGTGTAGAACAAGCTAGCTGGACAAAATTATTTCACGAGATTTTCGGTTTCATATGCAGTCATTTATTACAACTACGTCATTTTTTTCACCCATATGTTCTTTTTTTATTTTTTTCCAAAATTTTACTTCATATGCATTTGCTTATTTCATATACAGTAACTCATGTGAATAAGTGACATATATCCAAAAAAATTTAAAGGACTTAAGAATATTACTTTATTGTACTTAAATTGAATGGACTACAAATCTCAATACTCTAAAAAATTCAAAAAATTCGGAAAAAAATTAAAATTTTTTATGAAAATTCGTCGAATTTTTCAAACATTTTTTAAATATAATTGAATTTTTGTTATAGATCGTGACAAATTTTCTTATGGGAAATTGGTTAAAATAAATTTGCGAAAGCGAAAATTGTAAGAATTGTCTAAAAAGGGGTGTCTACTTATTTACGTGAGTGACTGTACATATGTACATACATATTTTGTATTTATTTGAGTATTTATCCTGTCACTACAATTTTTACAAAATTATTTTATAGTACCAGTCAGGAATGTAGAAGTGAATTACAATAATAATAATAACAATGTAAACAATTAAATTAATTATGTGAAAATTACTTATTACAAAAACTTAAAAGTAAAGAATCATACAAATTAGAAAAGACAATAGATTTAAATTAAATAAAACCTGATCCAACAAAAAGTTATAGGATAGGTTATCTTTTATAATTATGTTATATTCGCTATCATCACTTTCATTCGATGAGTCACTTGTGGAATAGTCATGAGCATCAGCAACACTACTATGAAAGCTTGAAACAACTGGGGTATTTATTGACTCCTCAACATTATCTGGGGACAGTAAATTTAAGACTTCTGAAGTCAGACTTTTAAATTTTTTCTTAGGTATCTCCCTAAAACTGTTAACTTAAGGATCCGATGTTATAAGCAACATATTCATAAGATCTCTATTCGTGGCTTCACGCGACTGCTTTTGTATGTTATCATCCCCGAATCGTCTCAAATCTTTGTTACGGACTTCCTCAGTAAGTTGACCAATAGGTAAAATTGCTGATTTTATAATATCAGCACTATGCACTAAGATTTTATGAACTGTAACAGGCATACTAAACCATGGATAGAGATCTATGTATAGTTTTTTAGTCTCTACGGCAAACTTTTCAAATCTTTGGATATTTGTATTGTACCCAGATGCTAATGCGCGAAGGAGAGTGTCAAATCTTTTGATGAGCGTTACATCCAATCCCGTGATCTCAGCACTAGCCTCAGAATTGTCGAAAAACCTACGAGCAGTGTTGCCGTCATTGGTATTGCCGAAACCTGGTTTTGGTTTATCTACTATCAATCCAAGTACACTTTTAAATTTATTCTGGATTTCGTTGGAACGTAGCTTTACACTCTCTTTATCTGCATCATTCCTAAGCTGCCATTTTTTTACTTCGAGGCGATAACTTATGTAAAGCAAGCATTCAAAACTTCTTATCCATGCATGGAGAGTAGACAAAACAAAACCAAGATTATCTCGGTTAGGCGTAAAGTCCCGTAACTCATTATTCATATCTTTTGGAATGGCACCACAAATAGAACACTTTTGTGCGGAAGAATTATCAGTCAAAGCATTGCAAACTTTTCCTTCAATCATTGTTAGAAGCATATTGTGATTTACGGAAACTTCGTATTCTTCGAGCATGTACTTTGTTGGCAACAACGCATTTATCTCCTCTAAAACTTTGTTAGTTTCAAAAACAATAAAATCTTTTGTTTCTTTAGAAAAAATAAATTTAATTGGGCGACAATACATGGTAGAAGAAGGTTGAGGATTCTGCCAAACAATATTACCTTTTTCATCCTGTAATTGAAGAGGAACGAAAGAAAATATAAACAAAAACTCATCAGTGTCAGAACTGCATGTAAACTTTTGCTTATATGTGCTATGGCCAGAGCTTCCATCGCAACCCCACTTGCTGATTAAAGTATACGTCAAATTTTTAGGTAATAAACTAACAAAAACTTCTTGATTTGCTAAAACTAAACGCTCGACAGTTTTATCTAATACGGACTGGACTTTAATTTCCGCACGTGTTTCACCCACATAAATTTCATTTGGATATCATTCTGCCTTAGCTTTTCTTAGACTATAAAATGATGTATAAACCTTATGGCCTGCCTTGATGCTCCACTTCCGAGTCGTTTTGTACCCATGAGTCGTCTACTTGCTATCTACGTAGTATGATAAAGCTTCTACATTGCTCAAGCATCTTGCATCTGGCTCACATGTCATCTGTTTGTCGGATATTTGAGTGGTTTCCTGTGAATTTTTTATAATGTTAGCAACATTTCTGTTGCCGGACATACGCGTTGATACTTCTGCCGCATAAAGTATCTCACCAGGACTTCTAGATTGCAAGAGGTCATCCACTCGATGCCGTTTGGTTTTTTCACTGCAACTAACAAAGTCCTTCTTTCGTCTTCCGGGCCGGGGTTACCTGAAGAAGTGGTTGGTTGGTCTGATGGCAACTTTGAATCCACCGATATTGTAAATGTGAAGTCTGGACACGAAAGCCACTCCGAGTTTTATTCAAAAATCGCTCCTTATGTTACCCAAGAAGTGTTCCACATTTGATCCAGCTTCAACGGATATGCCGATATTTGTAAGCTTAAACTTTTTATCGTATATTCGGCTGCTTCGCTTAAATCGTACTTAAGTACAACAAAACTCAATAATTCTTTATATCTGGTTTCCTTCGAATGTTGAACCTCTTGGTATGGTTATAACTAAACTGCTTTGTGTTGTTGATTTTCCGACAGGGTGATTAGTTGTTGATTGTTGTGCTGTCATCTTAAGTGTCGTTGATCGTTCTGATTTGTTATCAATTGTGCAGTATTTATATTACATTCAGGTATTGGCGTAGATGCTACCAAATGGGGTTGTTTTGTGTAGCGTTCCTGTGTGGTTATACCTGCATTAGGATTGCTTTGTATGTACCTGTTTTTATGCCTTGGTCACTGGTGCGGCAGGTTGTGGCAGGTTGAAGTAAGTGATCTTCGCCTTTTTGCTATTGGTGTGCTCTTGTTGACCTTGCGCGTTTATTTTTGTGTGTTTTATGGCTACGTGTTTGTTCCCTGTACCTGGGAATTGGTTTTGCCGTTTGTAGATCAGCTTTAAAGGTTCAAATATCTCGTCGGAGCTGGTACGTACATACATCCTATTTTATATGTAGAGATGACTAAATCTACAAAAAAAAAAAACAAAAATTAAACATAGATGTGCAAAGAATTCGACTATTAGAGAATACTTGAACTATAACATATGTAAAATTTAGCCTGGATGTCTGCGGATGTATGTAACTTTTTTGTCCCTAAAGTTAAAAATATAGAGAAAAAAATACCTTTTCTTCTTAATAACGGAATGTTAAATATATTGAAAATACTCTAATTGTGAAAGAATTACTATTAAAAAATTTTACTTACCTTCGAGCTTAGAATCCATCAAAAAATTATATAAAAGTGTTCACTTAAAAGAATTATGAAGCTTAATATTCAACAAGAATTTTGCAAATTAATCAATGCATTTTACGGTCACTCCTGCCTTCTTACTCCAATTACTCAATGAGCAAGAATAACAAAAACAAGCAAAAATCCCGTTATTTTGTTTGTTTTCTTTCATTTTTCATTACACTTTCCTTGGAATAAGAACTTTGTTTTTGCCCAGCTAGCTTGTTTTACACGAAACACTGTGGGACGGTCGGACATGGCTAAATGAATTTCTTTTTCCCTCCAGATTATTTTGATATATAGAACCCTATATCTATCTCGATTAGTTTATGCCGTTACGGGGTACCGTTATGTGAACAATCTGCCATCAAGTTTAGGTAACTCCTTGACAAGACTATGACGAGAAGCAATGTGCTCTTTAGTGAGGAGACGATGAGCCGAGGTCCAAATGATATGCTGTATGTACGATTAGCTGTTGGCTACTTATGTACTGGTTGTGCTCCAAAAGATATTACTAAAAGGAGCCGTGAGAAAATGTTGTGAGGGAGTATTTATTTGATTACTTGGGTTGTATGCCTGCATTTGCTGCCCAACCGAGAGTTTTCTGACCAGCAGGAATTGTAGAACTTGCTGAGACAGATCACCGCCTTGTTGTTTGGCAGTTGGTACTCTGATAAAGATGTTAATTGATACTCTGATAAAGATGTAAATAGAGTTTGGCGGTAACTGCATTGTGCGTTGTCTGTGTTGTTGGTGGGCCTGTATTCTGCACTGATGCGGAAGACCTAAGCATAACCGTTTCCCGACCGAGCTCTGTCATCCATGTCCAGTATAACCCTATTTAATTTGTTGCGTCCCTCCCACAAATTGTCATCCTCCCAGCAGATCCGTGATTCGGGACTGTGCTATATTCTCTTGCTCCGGTAAGGTGTTGAACCCTATCCGGGGTCATTACTTGATCCCGATCCGGGGAAATGGTATTGCTACGTGTGCCGGAAAGATTCTTTTTAGGACATTTACACTCTTGCCAGTGTGCACCATGTATGGGATGGTTATATCGCTCGAGTTGTTCTGTGCTAGATACCAAAACCCGTCGACCCCTTTATTTTTACAAATCTTTTGTGGCACCTTTCTATTCACGCCCAAGGTCTGCACCTTGTGCACCGTTTGCTAGAACAGAATATTCATATATGCTTACGCCATCTGCCCAATAAAGTTCCTGCCTTGCACGGTGCCACTTTCCTAGATGCTTTTTTCTCAGCGACGGCAACGCCCGAACCCCAGAATACTGCAGTTAAACTGTAATGAGCAGTGGCGGATTTAACGGGCCATAAATTCTTATTCCAGATTTATATAATGGATAAGACGAATAAAGTCAGAAGTGGATATAAAAAATGAAAAATTGGATAGAAGCGAAAGTGAAAAGAAGCACGATATGATCCAAAACAATCTAAGCACGGTCGATTTGTCATCACCACTAGTTTGGATGCTATAACTTTGCAAAAAAAGAAGGCGGAAAGTCAAGATACATCTTCAAGTACATTGATTCGCAAATCTATTTTAACCGAAGGTGAGGTTGGTATTTGTTTTCTTTGACTTACAGCTGCTAAAAAAATAGCTAAAATATACCTGATAGTTCTCGAGTGCAAGTTTGCATGTGGTTGTTGTATACACTTAAAAGAACTGTGGGTAAAAGTGTTATGCGGAGAGGTGTTCGACGCAGAAATACTATGGATCCGACCCCTGTTTTGGATGTACCCGGGTAATTTTTCTTTTTTTTTTGCGGATATTTCGAAAAGTTTCGGGTTTTCGACTTCGGATTCGAGACCCTGAATCCGAAACGTGTCTCTGGGTATCACTCCCGAGCGATTTTTTAAGAAGTTGTAAGCTAAAGGAAACTACCGTGAGGTTCATTTAGCAGTGAATTGATATTCTTTCATAACAGGATCAGATAATTCAAGCAATACGAATGACCAATCACAAGGTGAGAAATGTGGAAATTCCACATCTTTAATTGTTGGAACGGAGAAAACATCAGCAGGTAGTAAAATTGAGAAACAAAAGAACTGCCAAACATTTTACTACCATTCAAAAATTACAAAGGTCTTTATGATAACAACAATTTATTAGATAACGAGATTATTGCAGCTCTATCATTAGCTGGTCCGTGCCCACCAGACAAATTTGACATGCCGACTAAGATTTTTCAAAATCTATTGATAATCACCGATTTAACTCCTCATTTTATTATATGAACAATGAAAAGCCTTTTATGAACAATGAACGAAGTAAATTGTTATCATAATGTGACGAAAATTAGTATAACTAAGTGATACTCACATCACTTAAAACAGATCAAGCTGAGTAGGCAGTAATCAGTTTGATTTAAACACGCAATTGGTTGTTGTTCGGCCGGGGTGCTTCTGCTCCTGGTAGGTGGGCGCATCGTGGTCGATCTCAATGGGAATATGCGTATGGAATAGAGAAATAAGCAAATAGACGAGATTTCTCGTTATAATATATAGGATTTATTGAGTAAATGAAGAAATATCAAAAGTTGCAATATTACCTGAATAAACGCAAAAATACGGCAGAGATCGCTGGCGGCAGATGTGTACAGGATGGCTGTTAAAATCCAAGAGCCCGTTGTATCGAAGGCGACAACCGTTGGCCCGCAAAATCCTCCGTTTTCGGAGGGGAAAGTCACCCACACAGAACGCCGACATGCATGTGCATAAGTGCTGACAAAACTCACATACACGTGCATGCGCATGCATAGGGCGGTGATGGTGTGGGTGGCTATAAATTAAATCGAGTCTCGAGTATAAAATTGCATATTTGCATTAGGGGAACGCTCTCAGGTGCGGAAAAGTTAGGCATCCTGCCTAAACATGCCGCCCCCTTGCGATACGCAAAATCGTTTTCCACCAATGATCTCCGACCGCTGAAAAAGAACGAGAAAAAAGAAATGCCTTACACACTAAACTTAACCTAGATCGCGTATTTGGCCAGCGTCGCGGGTGGCCGGGAGTCCAGCCCGACTTGCTCAGCATGCCACCTAAGCTATGATGAGAAATTAGCGGTTATGAAAAGATATAATCCAATATTTCTTGCCATTGGTTTATACGTAACTCTTAAATATAGATATTCATAGAGTAATATATGTATAGTCGAAGGCCAGTAAGGCTGGACGAAGAGGCCGCGGTCTCCGTTCCAGACTGGCACCATTTTTTTTGTTATCCTTAGTTTTTTTTTCGGATGGAGAGACCGAGGTCTCCGTTCCAGATTTGCAGTTCTTTGGTTGGACGAAGAGGCAGAGGTCTCCGTTCCAGACTCGCAGGTGTTTGAGGTTTTTCTGGGCTGGACGAAGATGCCGAGGTCTCCGTTCCAGCGTCTAACGTGTCGTATCGCTCTCAGGGCGACTATGGCATTTTATGGATGTGACAGGGCGAGCGGCCGTGAGGTTGGTTGGGTGAAGCGAAGGTTTTTTATTACAAACGTATGTTAGGATATATAAATTAAGTGCACATGAAAGCGAGTTGAGCAGAGCGTAAAAACCGACGACATTATGCTTTGAACAATGTGCGCCAGCTCACAACGCATAGAGGGCATCATAGTTAAATTCGAAGTTCCGCCAACTGCATGTGCTTATATGGGTGGATGGTTTAACTCGGGGTATAATATACAATTTTTACCAAGCAGATGCGTTATTTACCATCACCTGACATGAATTTGCAGTTTGGTGATGCGTTCTCCACGACGCGTTCTATCTGCACTTACCATTCTGAGGTTGCATGCAACCCTGTCGTGTATTTATTGGTTAGCTGGTATGGTGAGTTTGTGGTGTGCGAATATATATATACATATATGCATTTGCTTGTCCTTGAAAACCAAAACTAGGTCACTGGGGCAGTAGCACACTAAGCCAGTAGAAACAGTTGCCTTTTTTCCAATTTCGGGACTTATTCTTTTCGGGACTCTTTAATTTCGGGACTCGGATTGTTTTTGTACCGAACCCTTAATAATGACTGTTTGTGATGTTTGCTGTTGAAAACAACAAGTCCTACCCCCAGCCAAAAAAACAAGCAGTACCGACGGCGAAAAAAATCAAGAAATCAAAAAAAAAACAATTTTTTGTTTTTTGAAGGAGGGTATAATTAATTTTGAATGAGGTTTCTGCCTTTATTTTTGTGCGTAAGTATGTTTTCGAACTATCCGAGGCGTCAGTATGGGTCAAAAAGGCCGACCCCGCTTTTGTTTCTTTTGCGGGTTTTCGGTACCAGCGTGCATCATTTGGCGCAGCACTAAAAAAAAAATAAGCAAATATATGTATCTACGTTGGTATAAGCAAACGAACAGCCCGTGCACGGACTTTTCCACTTAATCGATAGATGGACCAACTGTTTGACCCGTTTAAATTTTTTACTACTGAAAAGTTATAAAAACAAAAGATGTGTTGATTTGGGAGCTCAGATCAATATTCTTTTTATTACAAAAATTCTTTCCCTTTTATAGCTAATTACTTAACCTACACATTTACAAATATCCTAATACTAACATTTAAAAATAAGTACATTTGTATTACAGAGTATATATGTGAATTTGTATTGTTATGCATATATGTAGATTTGTATTAATATGCATATATGTAGATTTGTATTGCTATGCATATATGTATATTTGTATTACTATGCATATGTATATGTATATTTGTATTAATATGCATATAGGTATATTTGTATTAATATGCATTTATGTAGATTTGTATTATTGTGCATATGTGCATATTTGTACTACCATGCAGAGTCAGCAGATCGATATTCATGTGCAATGGGAATATTTGGTTAATTCATATTCTTGGTTGTATTTAAGTACTAAGCAGAATTTATTAGCTGTGAACGGACAAAGGTTTCATATTCGACATTCCATTGATGTTAGCTAATCGTCTGGGTTAGTTCAATAATTTATGTTGGAAAATATTGTAATATGATTATTACTAAAATATATTTGGAGTTCATGATGCGTAATGCCGCAAGTGTGTTACAGTGGGTGTGACGTATAATGCTACAATACAGTGGGTATGACGTATAATGCTACACTACTTCTATCACCAAGGGCGTAGAAGTAGTGAAAGAACTGAAAACTACTTCTATCACCAAGGGCCCCTCGCGAAGGACAGACATCTTGCCGCGATGCGAGGGCTTAGTCGCTGACCACGGGACTATGCCACCCAGTAGGATGCAGATTCATATGGATTTCCATGACTGCGGTGGCCTAGTACTAGGGTGAGCGATGACCAAGATCTGCCCCCTCCCAATCCAGGGTGTTATGCGGCACCGTGCCCATTGGATGGTTTGCAGCCGGGAGGTTAATCTGGCTGTATTTGTACGGAGCCTCTCTGACACCGGGCCGCCTCAGAGAGTAGAAATGGTCTTACCGCGGTAAGGGGCTCTGCAGCGGCGGACGACACTTTTCCCCCCTTCAATAAGTTGACCCTAAGCTGGCCTCGTCTAGCAAGGGGTCGTAAGAACAAGATGAATAAAAAAAAACAAGAAAAAAGAAACTTCGTCCCCTCCACAGGGAGAAGGACAATATCATTGGTATCCATACGCCCTAGTGAACTAGGGAGTGCTACCAATGCTAAAGGGAAAAGCGACTTGGTGGGGGTCGGCACTAGTATGGCGGCGAAGGGAGTTGCGCTGGCAACGGCGAACCCTGACGCGCCTGCTGTTGCCGGACATCGACCAAGCGCCGGAACGGCAACCATTTTTCCCACGGCTGTGGCAGGGGTCTCTGAACGTGGCAACTCCGAGCCAAAGGAAAACGGGGCCGCAACAGCCACTTTAACCGGGGGAGCGACTGCGTTGGAAACGACGGGTCAGCTCCCCATGGACGACAAGAGGGCAACCTCAGTCAATACAGTCTTAGGTGATCTGACGGAGGCAAGCACCAGTATGGCGGCGAAGGTATTGCGCTGGCAACGGCGAACACAGACGCGCCTGCTGATGCTGGGCGCCCGTCTGACGTCGGTACGGCGACTGTTCTCCCCACGGCTGTGACAGAGGTCCCACGATCTGGTCACACTCAGCCAAAGGAGAAAGGAGCCACAAAGAAGACATCATCCGGGGGTACGACCACGAGGGAAACTACGGGTCGGACCCCTTCTCAAGAAGAGTCCCACAAGGGATCGTTCCACAGGAACAAGAGAAGGGCTGCAAAAGTCCTGTCAAAGTATGAGGGCGTTCCGCTGGAAACTTTGTCAGAGAACGCCAGGAATGCGGTGGAAAGGGCGCGAGCTCTACTGCCGAATTTTCGGGGTTCTCTGCCAACAAGCGCAACCCCATATAACCGTCAAAGGTCCGATGAGGAAATTAAACCACCGCCGAAAAGGCACCAGAATCACCCCGCGGTAGCCAAACCCTGCTTCTCCGAGGTAGCCAAGGGCAGGATCCTCATAGGAATCCTGCACCGAGGGAATGACCGTGGTGCAATCCCTAAAGACCAGTGGCCGTACGTCCGGAATGAAATCCGTAACACCGTTCTCGACGTGCTGATGGAGTCTCCGGGTAGTCCGCCGCGAGGTTCTGATGCAGGATGGTACCAGGGCCAAATCAAGGTCCTCGCTTGCGAGGACGCAAGGTCTGTTGCGCTGTACAAGGCAGCAGCCGCAAAGCTGGGACAAGTCTATCCCGGGGCGATTATCGAGGTCGTCGACTGGAAGGACATTCCGGCTCGGCCAAGGGCCAGGGCATGGGTTCCAGCAGTTCCAGCAGAACCTGAGAGAATTCTCAGGATACTGCAACTGATTAACCCGGCTCTCCCAACGCAAGACTGGAGTGTCATCCAAGTCTAGGACGCTGTAGGACCTAGGAGACAGGTCGTGTTAGCCTTGAATAAGGAAGCTCTCGAGCCCCTTAGACGGAGCAAAGGAAGAGTGTTTTACGGCCTCGGCGAGGTCGTAATTTACGTATACTGTGGGGATTCACAGCGCGCATCCCTTTCGAGTGCCTCTGTGGACACGGACATTGAGGCACCCGAAGTGGAAGCGGAAATCTCCGACGCCGAAAGCCTGGTTTCCGCCACGTCAAATTGCGTAGGGGCTTTGGGCAATTTGTCGATGGAGGATGCTCTGCTGGATAGCGACGGAGAGGATCCCAACATCACGGTGATGGAGGCAGGGGAGTCTGAGCAAGTTCATGCTGAGGTTGCTCCAGATAAACCTGCACAAAAGTAAGGCAGCCCCGTCTGCTCTCATCAGTCGCCTTTTTAAAGGCGACGTCGAGGTGGTCCTCATCCAAGAACCCTGGGTGAACAACTCAAGGATTTGCGGTTTGGGGGCCATTGGGTTTAAGTTCGTCCGAGCTGCAGATGAAGGTAAAGTGAGAACATGCATTTTAGTAAAGTCTGAGCTAAATACCTTTCTCTTACCTAATTATAGCAATGGTGACGTTACAGCGGCCAGATTGGCAAGCGGAGGCACCCAATTAACGCTAGCCTCCGTTTATATGCCGTACGACGCAGAGGAACCTCCTCCGCAAAAGACGGTAAACGCCCACCACGTGCAGTGAAGTAGTTCCGATATAAACACTCATGGTGAGTCACTTTTTAAGTACCTTTTAACAACTAACCTTGTAGTTTGCAATGTAGGTAATGAACCAACTTTTATTACTAAAAACCATAGAGAGGTTATTGACCTCACTATTTGTAGCGAAAGCGTTTTTGGGTGGTTTAAAAAATGGCGCGTTCTTCAGGAACATTCCTTTTCAGACCACCGGTATATTGAAGTAATGTTAGAGTTCTTCTTCGATCAGCCCATTGCGAGACGTAACCCACGTAATACAAACTGGGAACTACATAATGAGCCGTTAGCAAGGGAACTACCAGAACTGCCCCCACAAAGCCCCTCATCAAGGGAGGAGCTAGAGGGTCTGGTAGAAACCTTCACATCGGCATTCTCAAATGCCTTAGAACCGGCATGTCCATTGCCAAAACCACGCGGTAGGCGTAAACCTCACTGGTGGTCCCATGATCTGGACCTACTTCGTAAATCCTACAGAGAACAGTTTAACAAAGCCAAATTCTTTGATAACGGGTCACAATGGCTAGAATAAAAGGACAAACTAAGGACCTACAAAAAAGTCCTGAGACAAGCGAAGAGAACTTCATGGAGAAATTTCTGCACTGGAGTCGAAAGAGTCGTTGACACAAACAGGCTACGGTGCGTGCTTTCTAAGACGCAAACAGCTATTAGCTTTCTGCGGAGACCGAATGGTACCTGGACCAGCACAGAAAGGGGAAACCCTAGAGCTGCTCCTGGACACACATTTCCCGGGAAATATGACCAACGCACCGGAAATACCTACAGCAAACCAAGCTGTGAATATACCCATCACTGAGGAGAGGGTGAGGTGGGCAGTTAAAAGTTTTAAACCGTTTAAGGCTGCTGGACCAGACGGGATTGTCCCCGCTCAACTTATCTACTCTTCGGAGTTATCAGCCAACTGGCTGCGGCACATATATACCGCTTGTTTGGCTATGAACTATATTCCGTGTGCATGGAGGAGCGCCACGGTCATATTCATTCCTAAGGCAGGAAAAGCCTCTCATCACGAGCCGACGGACTACAGACTTATCAGTCTTTCATCCTTCGTACTCAAGACACTAGAGAGAATAGTTAGCGACTTTCGCACTACAAGCATTGATAGGAATCTCATTTCGGGCTATCAACACGCGTACACCAAAGGTAAATCTGCGGAGACTGCGCTACACAGCCTAGTCTCTACTATAGAAACATCCTTGTTCGAAAAGGATTATTGTCTTGTGGCCTTCCTAGACATTGAAAGAGCATTCAACAATATAAGTCCAGACGCCGTTAACAATGCTTTAACTGATCTGGACGTAAATAGACCCCTAGTGGGACTGATTTATCAACTGCTCAGGGGAAGGAAAGTGCTTTCCTTACTGGGGAAGGTTGACATAACACGATTTGTCGCAAGGGGCACGCCCCAGCGTGGTGTCCTTTCCCCTTTACTATGGAACCTAACGGTAAACTCGCTGTTAAGAGATACTAGTTGGGGGAGCGGGAAGGTCGTGGCATATGCTGATGACCTAGCGATTGTCTACAGAGGCAAGTTCCCTCAAACTTTATGCGACTTGATGCAGGTAGCATTGCGAGAGGTTTCCCTGTGGGCTTCACGATGTGGAATTAGCGTCAACTCCGATAAAGTAGAGCTTGTCTTATATACCAAAAGATACAAAATACCATCGTTAAACCTACCAGAATTAAATGGGGTGCGCCTAAGCCTGGCAGATAAAGCCAAATTTCTAGCCGTAGTTTTAGACAAAAAGCTGAACTGAAAGGACAACGTTATTCAGCGACAAAAGAAAGCGTAAATTGCATTATATACGTGTAAAAGAGCCATTGGCAAAAAATGGGGACTCACCCCCAACATATGCAGATGGATTTATACCGCGATTATCAGACCCATACTGCTGTATGGGGTATTCGTATGGTGGCCAGCCTTGAGCAAGGCGTCAAACCTAAACTTGTTGGGTAAAGTCCACAGATCCAGCATGATAAGCATAAGCGGGGCTCTAAGAACAACGCCTAGCGAAGCTCTTCAGGTCATTCTTGACATCCTTCCATTGGATCTGGCTGGTCATCGAGCAGCGGCAACGTCAGCCCTGCGTCTAAGGGAGTTGTCGAGTTGGAACAACAAGACCACAGGACACTCAAGTATACTAAACAAATACAGTTTTCTTCCTCCTAGCACGGATCGCTGTGCGGCCACAACAGTTGCGGAAACCAACCTTAAGATAAACATACCCAGCAGGGATGACTGGACGGAGTCGTATAAGTGTCTTGCTATGAGCAACAGCTATTCCATATACACGGACGGCTCCAAGCTAAACGGTAGAGTTGGAGGTGGAGTATACTCAAGGGACCTTGACCTCTAGCTCTCATTCAGACTACCCGACAACTGCAGTGTATTCCAAGCAGAAGTTTCAGCCATAATGGAAGCCGCAGCTAGGATAGGGACATACAATGTCAGCAAAGAAATTTTTATCTTCAGCGACAGCCAAGCTGCCATAAAATCTCTGGGCTCCCACCCGTTCAATTCTGAACTAGCACTAAACTGTCGCCGATCTCTTCAAGAGATGGCTCAACAGAACCGTGTACACCTCACATGGGTCCCTGGACATAGGGATATCGAGGGAAACTGCATTGCAGATGAACTCGCTAGGCAGGGTACAACCAAGCAGGTTCTTCCTGGACAAGAACGCTTAGGTATGCCCCTGTCCTCATGCAAGCTAATGCTAAAAGAGCACATCTATCGTCAAGCCGACGAAAGATGGCTACAAACACCGGGGTGTAGAACATCGAAAGAAACCTGGCCTAAATGGGATCAAAAAAGATCCCGTCACGTGTACAACCTAAGAAGGGATACAATGTCCACACTTGTGGGGGCACTAACGGGTCATTGCCTCATTGGTAGGCATGCAGAAACGTTAGGAGCGCGTTATCGTCGTTGCTGTAGGAGTTGTAAAGAGAATGAGGAGGAGGAGACGGTGGTTCACCTCATTTGCAACTGCCCAGCACTAAGCGGAGCACGGCAGCGCTTTCTGGGAGCTCCATTTCTTGATAATCTGAGTCAGGTTGTGGAGCATGACGTCAAGGACTTGGTAGCTTTCATCAGGTCCTCAAAATGGTTCGAAGAGGAAAGGGTACGGTGTTTTTCGTGGTATCACAACGGGCCTAGTACTACTGGCCTAAGTGTGCCCTCGGGCAGCCACCCTAACCTAACCTATCACCAAGGGCCAAAATCTACCAATATTTTAGTATTTTCGCATTGAAAAACAAAGACTGCGATTATTTGGTAAACGTATTTAATTGCTGAGCACAACCAACTAACATCAGGCGGTTACACTAACCAACCCCACCAAATTTCAAAAAAGTTGTGCACAAATTCAAGAAAGAAATAAATTTGTTTATGAAATAAATGTAGTAAATGAGTACGCAAATAATTTTTAGCGCTATTGTCATCTCCTTTTGTTGTGCGAATAATTTTTCGAATAACACGCCGAAATTGGTTATTTTGTGGCAATATTTTTGGTACATTGGTAAAATCTACCACTACCAACATTTTCATTATTTAACGTCCGCGCACTGATATAAGCACACCAGCTGCAAAGCAAAAACGAAGAAAAAATGCTCGCGAACATTTATGCATACTTATTAGGCCGGGTCGATTTGTGGGGAAGCAAAAAAATCGCTCATTGCTCTGTGAAAATCATATTCTAGGGATCAAAATAAGAAACTTTGCCGAAGGAACCATACCTCTAAAACGAATTCTGATGTCCCCCCCTTTGGGTCGTAGGGGCAAATTTTGAAAAATCCCACTTTGAAATGCCTATGTTTTTTTCTTTTTGGAGTTTATTTTTCTCTTTAGAAATTTATTTAGTCAGAACATATGTAAATGAAAAAATTAATTTAACTTAGTAATAGAAAAGAAATTTAAAAAAATTATTAGAAATTAGCGTTTTTACAACCCCCTTTTAAAACCAAGGCATCACTGTGATGCATATGCATGTCGTAAACATAGTTGTGTGGCTTTTTTATTCAACCGTTTTAAAAAATGAAGGTATCACTGTGACACAATTGCAGATCTAAAATTGCTTGTGTTGTTTTTTTTAAGCCAGCACAAGACACAGCAGGTAGAATTGAAATTTCTCCTACCCAAAAGTTCGACCCAAAGGGGGAGACATCAGAATTCGGTTTAGAGGTATGGTTCCTTCGGCAAAGTTTCTTATTTTGATCCCTAGAATACGATTTTCACAGAGCAATGAGCGATTTTTAAATCGACCAGCCCTAATACTTATATATATAATGTAAATTCCACAGAATTGAAGCAAACGGGACTAAAATCGAACGAATTTTCCCGTTGGTATATTCTTTTACTACGGCGCATGGCCGTAGTACGAAGTTTGGTTTGATTCAGAAACAAAAGGGTAAGTATTTTAATATTGGTAATTCAATATAGTTCAGTATATTTTCCAACTGAAATTAGTAATTAATGAATTTTCTTTTATTTTCTGATGGTGGAGATCTGGAGATGGTTTTGTATCGGATTTTGTTTGATTTTAGATCTACCGGCATAGCAATAGGGTGCTCCAACTGCGGCGTTGGCCACGCCGGCAGTTGTCACACTTTTGTGATGCCTATTGCAGCATATGATAACGATTTTTTTTTGTTTTTTTCTTTGCAGGTTTTATCATATTGCTTGGGTCAAAGCAATTTTTGGCGTCTTCACATACTACCAAAAGTGCAAAAACATGGCATCAATATTGCGCACAGGAAAGTTTATACGTTATTTTGCTGGATTTACAAGGAATTTCGTTGTAGATTCTGTACGTCATAGTGAAAATGGAAATAACCTGCTGCAAAGCACTTCCAGTATTGGTATACAATTCCAGCATGGGTGTGCCAATAACCCAGCACCGAAATCAGATTTCAACCTAGAAAGACAACTGCGTAGATTGGGTCAGGATGTACGTCGTAGTGGACGTATATCGCGTCGTGATATTGAAGAGGTACTCGAAGAGATACGCACCCAAAGTTCAGCTACTAGTTCGCAATCATTGCTTGTTATACGTTGCTGTGGTAATTTGGTGCCGGAAGAAATGCCTGAAGTTCGTACTGCACTGGTCCAAGAGATTTGGAAGACTCTGCATGCCTTGAATATACCAATGGATATTTCTCTTTACAATGCATTGCTGCGTGTTGATTTTGAAAATGAACATCAGGTGTCGCCAACTGATTTTCTTACCGAAATTGAATCTAAAAATATTGAACCAAATCGTTTAACATATCAAAGGTTGATTGCACGTTATTGCCAACAAGGGGATATCGATGGAGCTGCACGAACTTTAGAATTTATGCGATCAAAAAATCTACCAGTTAACGAAAATGTTTTTAATTCGCTCATATTGGGCCATTCGTTGGCAAATGACTTGGAATCAGCTAAAGGCATTTTGTCGGTAATGAAGCAAGCCAATTTAGAGCCTAGCGCTGATACATACACAACGCTTATGTGTTGTTATGCACGGCATGGTGATATTGATGCAATACTAAGTACATTGAATGAATGTGAAAAGGAAGAGATATTCTTGTTAGATAAAGATTTTTTGGACATCGTATATGCATTAAGTATTAATGGTCATGCAAATAAAGTAGACCCCATATTGGCGAAGATACGTATTCCAACTGGTTTCAACCAGGATGCCGTAAATGTTATACTGCGTTTGGTAAATAAAGGCTATGAGGATGTGGGCTTAAAAATATTACGTTTAATGCCACGTGCTACACGATCTGATGGCACACAAATAGATGTCGGTATTTTCTTCATAAAACAATTGGCAAAAGTTCAACGTCCCGTTGAGAAAATCTTAAACATATGCACAATACTGCAAGACGAAGGACTAAATCCCAAAGCACTTTTGGTTGCCACCGAAGCCGCCCTTACTTATGGTGGTGTTTCTATTGCGATGCCGCTTTTGCGCGAACTGAAAAATTCAGGTTCTCCTATTCGTCAACACAATTTTTGGCCTTTGATTTGCTCTGCTAAACCAACTCACATTACTAACATATTGCGAAATATGTAAGACGAATTTGGCTTGAGCCCAAATTCTGAAACTTTACGTGATTACGTTCCAAATTTAAAGGAAAGGAATTGGGATAAAATCATAAGTTTCTTACGAGATCCTGGTACATCGAATGGTAATGCAGCGGCATCTGCTGCATACGTTGCACTGTCAAACAATGATTGGAAAGCTACCTCTGATATTATAATACATACAGAGCATATTATGCGCCATCATTTTTTAGACCTATTCTATTAACTGCGCTTTCAGCTACAAATGACTATGATTCATTCATAAATGTACTCAGACAGCTACACGAAAGTGTACAAAATCGTTCATTTATCATCAGTAGTGGCACGCAACGTGCCGATGATGATGATAGCGCAGCGGTTGAAACAAGTGAAGAAGCTGTGAGTGAAGTTGATGAACAAAATCAAAGTTTTGACGTTGGTGCTGTTTCGAGTGATGTTTGCACATATTTTCGGATAAAACCTGTCGATATATTGAACAACATTCTTCCCGCACTGGTAAAGGAAGGACTTTCAATTAGCAACAAAAATGCTGCTCGTTTATCAGAACGATTGGCCTCTGAAATGACAACTGAAGACGCAGAAATCTTGGGTAAACTGAGCTCTGGTGAATTGGTACCAGTACCGCTGAAAAATACGGAACCAAAGAAGCGAAGTTTTGATACATTAGCAGTTGCAGAACTTAAACGTTTCACTGCTAATGTCGGAACAAAAGGTGATAAGGCTAACAATTTAAAGCGTCAACTACTTAGTGCCTGTGTCGGTACTGGAACTTTGGTAGTTATCGGGAAATTAGAAGCTGAAGGTTTTAATATTCCGAATGGCGTATGGGCACAACTAATAGATCTGTACGCTACAGAAAACAAATCAGCAGAAGCCCTAGAGCAATATGAAAAATTAAAGGCAAAGGATTCTGAATTTTTGTTGGACGGTACATGTAGCCAAATTACTTATCGAGGAAGCAAGATTCGATGAGGCAATTAAATTTTTAGAGCGAAATAAAAAAGAGGAGCTATTGCCTGACGGCGAAGGCTCTTTTAATTACACTTCGACCGTATGGCGCCTATTAAATTCACTAGCCGAAGCTGGCAATGCAGATAAAATACAATACTTTAGTTGGTGGAAACTATATTTGTCCAACAAATATACTTTTGGGGCCGCTGATTAAGGTTCATCTTACAAATGCAAATATTGAAAAGGCTATAGAGACGTTTGCGCAAATCTGTGAAAAATACAAGTGCACCCCAATGAAAAATGAGCTTTCTAATATGACAATTCAAATATGGCTACTATTGCTTCAGTGAAGGATGTACAAAGTGGTAATAACTCGACAACACCAGCCAATGGTGGTGCGGTTGTGGCTCCAGTGTCTGAGACTAGCGATGTTTCTAGCTTGAACAGCGTTGATTTGGATCCGATGGTGTGCCAAATAGATGGCGGAGCAGTTTACATCGATAGCCATACTGATCTAGAGTCAATGTCATCAGCGGAAGCCATGTCCTCTACAAAGGCAGCTTGTTCACTTTGTTTAGATGGTTGGCAAAGTGTGACAAGCTCTTCCCCGAGCTATGAAACAGTTGTTTTTAAACGTTTACGCGAACGTCAGATTTCAGTTTAAAGCGATTTAGCTGCCGCTGGCAGCGAAATATTACGATTGCGCAATCTGCTCAGGGAATACATGCCCGACTCTGCAATAGCACCTATGTACTGATAGATATGTGTGTATTGTTATGTTGTTAAATCTATTAATAATTGTTATTAGAGGCGGGATTTTGCTAAGCAATACGCGCATTAGAATGGTGCATCTAAATGTGAAGAGGGTGTGAGGGTCCCTTTATGCCGTGTCAAACACTCGTGATGTTAGTTGAAGAGCCAGCTTGGCTCTTGAAACAAATAAAATAAACTACAAGTAATTGATTGCATGAAAAAAAACCTAAATGAATTAATTCAATGCAAACAAACACAAACGGATATGCCAAAAAATTTAATATAAGTCTATTAAAAAAACCAAAAATGCAGTTAAATATTTAAATAATAAAAATTATTAAAATATGCACATATCCAAAAATCTCAAAACATGGTATTTCATGTAAATATGTTGCGTAGTATGAATAGATTTACGTAGAAGAAGGGCGTTGTTGTGGCATTACAGCAAAATGTTAACGTCGATTTTATGCGGTGCGTAAAGTTATTAATCCGATACCGCGAATCTTGTATCACGTCCTGCAACGACGCAGAATTTAGCAAATATAACTAATAGTGGAAGTGGTGATTCACCGATATTATCATCTTTTAGAAATACTACAAATACAAGCACTCCAAATATAGTATGTTGCAGTATAGTATTAAAACCTGGTGGACTAAAGCATTTTTCATTGAAAAGGCACCTACTTAATCGCAATTCGACTGCGTAAGGTGAGTGGAAACGTGATACCCTATTTTTTCACATTTGTGACATACAATATCACCATCCATAAATTATAGGTAACAATTCGGCCGCGCGTAGTTGTTGCTGATTGATTTGTTGGGGGGAGCTGGATCTCGTGTGGACAAGATACATGTAAACGTAAGGGTTCGAAGGAAGGTATCCCAGATTTGGCCCAATATCTACCTGGGTAAATTGTAAGGCGCCGGTAGCGATTGGAATGTGAGAAACTTGCTTTTTTAATGTATTTTTGGGACCTATTATGCCTCTAGTTTTGAGCATGATATAACTATTAAAAGGTAAAACTATTCTCTCTTTTTGGCGGCCATGATGGGTTTTTCTTTGATTCTAAAACTTTTACTAATTTGATACGGAATTCCGATTTCATATCCTCAATTAAGTGAGAGTGTATGTGATATGAGGAATTCTGATAAATTCTGTTGGCCTCGTGCATTTGGCTCAGTGCATGTGTGTTCTGTGGCAGACCCTGAGTCTGCGTTAGGGTTCTGGTACCCTCGCTCGGGGGAGCGAGTGACTTTGGGTTTGATTTTGTAATTTCTTAAAAAATAAGTGTTTTGTGGCAGATGGGGGATCTGCATTGGGGTTGTCGTTTGGCCTCGTTTCGGGTAAACGGGAGCTTGGTTTGATTTTTTTTTTTTTTTTTTGAAGGGAGGGATATGAAGTGAACAAATTCGGCCTTTCTTCGCTGCACTGAACCTCTTTCCTTTTAAATAAAACGAGTTTATATTTTCTTAAAACGTTACAAATTTTTCAATTCTTTAATATTCACTTTTCAACAATAAATGGAATGAACTTGCAATAGATATGGTTTTAACTTTGTTAAAAAACAACTTGTGACGTTAACTATGTATTCACTTCATAAACTTGGTAAATACTTAAGAATATTGAGTATCGATATATATAAAATGTCTATAAATATAAATATATGCAAAAAGGATCGCTTCCGCGGTTGCCGAGTAATAATGCTTGACTAGCGAATGGAATATTGTTACTCGCCGATGGCAGTGGTGGGTGTTCGTTGGCGCCTTTCCATTCGCCGCGCACGGCTGCGCATAGGATTTGCCGCCGTCTAATGGGGATGGAGGCGGCTTAAACATACTGCCCGCCCTGCAGGGAGGTGCTTGTAAGGAAATTCTGCAGTTCCTGCAAGGCGCGGATGGTGGTATTTGAGGCGCGACTGGCTATATTACGTCGTTGGCAGGCCTTGTGGGGTACGCGTGATCATGCGCTTGGCCATATGTTCCGGTTTGGGGGTTGTCGCTAGTTTCTTCGATCTGTCCGCTGCGCGTGGTAGTGGAGGCAGAGCCGACACTAAAGGCAGCTGTCGGTCTCTGCCGTGGGAGTCAGATGGGTGTCGTCCTGGAAGTATAAGAGCAGACAGAGAAACGAGAAGTAGTTGGATACAGCGGATGATAAACGGAAAGATAATTAGACAGGGGAAACGTATATAAGTTAGAGCGCTGTGCTCGAAGGGTGCTCCATTGGAAGGAAGCACAGTTTAACTAAGGGGCGTATAACAAGCCCATTTTGGGTGCGCACCTCTACAACCCGAACATGGTTGTCAGGTCCGAGGCGAACGTTCTCGATTCGTCCCAGACGCCACTCGGTGGGTGGGAGTAAATCTTCTTTAATTACGAAGAGGTCGCCTGGTTGAGGATTTCGCTGTGGCGTTTGCCATTTATAGCGCTTCTGAAGGTTCTTCCGATAATCCTCTTTCCAGCGTCGTGAATTCTTCGAATGTAAACTTGTGGGATGCAGCGGTTTTTTTGAAGTGGGTTTTAAAACTTTTTACTGCGGATTCCCACAAGCCGCCCATATGAGGGGCGCTGGGTGGAATATATTGCCAGTTTATTCCCTGGGGGGCATATTTCTGCACAATGTCCGCAGAGCATTCGTTAAGAAATTTAACGAAGTCGCGTTCGAGTGCGCGCTGAGCGCCAATGAACATTTTACCATTGTCGCTCATCATTTTTGAGGGATAACCTCGTCTGCCAACGAATCGGGCGAATGCTGCGCGAAAGGCTTCGGTGGTAAGGTCGGAGCATAGCTCGAGGTGTACAGCCTTTGTGGAAAAACAGACGAATACAGCCACGTACCCTTTTATGATAGTGGTCGACCTCAGAACTGATGCTTTTATTTGGAATGGACCTGCAAAATCTACTCCTGTTGTGGAAAAGGGGAGTGAGAAATTGCAGCGCTCAGGTGGTAGAGCTGCCATTATTTGCGTGCGCGTTTTCTGTTTGAAAAGCGTGCAAAATTTGCATTGAAAAATGCATTTCTTTATAAGAGGCTTTAGTTTTGGTACGTAGTACTCTTGCCTCACCATTTGGAGCATTAACCGCATTTCTGCATGAAGAAGCGGGCGGTGTAAAAACTCCAGTTACAACTGGCAGAGCCTTGAATCCGGAGGATGGATTACTGGATGCTTCTCGATGTATTGCATTGTAGAATGTTCCAATCGGCCACCGATACGTAGGAGTCCGTATCCATCCAGAAATGGATCAAGAGCCAGAAGGGAACTCTTTTTGCTTATTGGCATTTTGTTTTGTAAGGCGCTCTTTTCCGCCCCGAAATGGCGAGATTGTGCCATTGCCACAAGCCGCGTTTTCACATGTTGCAACTCCTTGTACGTCAGATGGGGATTATGTGTTGTTGCCACCGATTTGGATTTGTTGCAGGCATTGTTCGCAAAGCGGTACACGTATGCAATCACACGGAGAGCTCGAGAGTATGAGGAGAAACGTTGAAGAATGTCGTCCTCTTCCTCAAGTGCGTGATATGCTTCGACCTTGCGTTTCTCGGGTGGAGAAGAGCTACCTGATTTCGGCTTTGGCCATGCCGAAATGTGGCAAGAAAGCCATTGTGGTCCGTGCCACCAAAGTGAAGAGCCTATCAAATCATGCGGCTTGCAAGCACGTGTGCCAAGATCTGCAGGGTTGTCTTGGCTAGATACATGGCGCCAGGTGCCGCTGGGAAGATATTCTGGAATTTGAGAGGTACGGTTGGCCACATAAGTCTTCCAGGTCGATGGAGATTTCTCTAGCCAGGCTAGTGCAATCTCAGAATCTGACCATAAGAATCTGTTGCATGCTTGTAAGTCGAGCTGTTTTCGAACAGTTGAAGCCAGTTTTGCGAGTAGGACTGCACCACATAGCTCTAAGCGGGGTAAGCTTACAGTTTTTATGGGGGCAACTTTGCCTTTCGCAACCAAAAGAGAAGATTTTATTTGGTTGCCCACATGTGTGCGGATGTAAATCGCTGCGCAACATGCTTTTTCCGAGGCATCACAGAACCCGTGGATTTGGGTGTCTTGCCCTGGAACGACATTAACCCATCGAGGGATTTCGATGTGGCAAATATCTGGCAGATTTTCTACGAAATGTTGCCATTTTGATAATGTCGCGGGTTTGGCGCTTTCATCCCAATCGCTTCCATCCAGCCAGATTTCTTGGAGAAGCATCTTGGCCTGGATCATAACTGGCGACAGCCATCCTGCCGGGTCAAAAAGTTTTGCAACAGAAGATAGAATTTGTCGCTTTGTGACCGCATTTTGGGTGTGTTCCGGCAGCATGGTGTATGAAAATTTATCCGTGAGCGCGTTCCATCGAATGCCAAGAGTTTTGGTATTGGAAGTGCTCTCAAATTTTAAGAAGTTGGAGTCTAGAAGATCCTCCTTCGGAAACTGTTCTAATATGGCCGGGTGATTAGCCGTTAGTTTCTTTAGTATGAAACCAGCTGATTTTAGGGCGTTTATCACTTGAACGAGTGATTCGGTGGCGTTATCGATGGTATGACTTCCGGATAGGATGTCGTCGAGAAACGTTTGCGTCTTGAGAATTGTTGCAGCCAACGGGAATGTCGCTTTCCTGTCATCGGATAGTTGATGCAACGTACGAATAGCGAGATATGGTGCACAATTGACGCCGAATGTAACCGTTTTTAGATTGAAATCGCTAACCTTGGAGTTGGCCGATTTGCGACATAGGATTCGCTGAAAATCTTTGTCGTCCTCGTGTATAAGGATCTGACGGTACATTTTTTCAATGTCTCCATTGAACACATACTTATGCATGCGCCACTGTAGAATTAGTAGCATGAGATCTGGTTGGAGAGTTGGACCAGTGTATAGCACGTCATTCAGGGATTTTCCTGACCCAGATTTTTTAGAGGCGTTGAAAACCACACGAACTTTGGTGGTGACCTTATTTGGTTTGACTACCGCATGATGTGGCAAGTAAAATGAGAAGACCTTGCCATTCGAAGTTATTTCGCATGTGTCGGTAGATTCCATGTGATCAAGGTCGAGCTATTCTTGCAACACATTGTTGTACATTGTACCTAACTCCCCCTTTTTCTGAAGCGATCGCTCCATGCTGAAAAACTGCTGCAGAGCAGCCGGGTGGGATTTTCCGAGGGAGAGTTTTTCAGGAAACTCTTCCTTGAATGGAAGTCGCACAATATATCGACCGTTTGGTGCACTTGTCATTGTTGTTGCGTATATCTGCTCACACGCTTGATCCTCGGGGGATATCTGTGGAGGTTGTGGAATTTCCTCCTCTTCCCAAAATTTTCTCAGTTGAGAACTGAGTGTCTCGTTTGACGCTTGGACCTGTGTCGAGAATGACACAACATTTACAGTTATTGGACCACTGAGAATCCAACCAAAAATGGTTTGTTGCGCAAGTATGCTACCGCACACCAGCAGAATTTGTGGAAGTATGTCGCTGCCAATGACCATGTCAGTCTGACCCGGTATGTGGCAACTGGGATCAGCGAGCTCAAGGAGTTTGAACTGCTGCCAGATTTTGCGACTAATGGTGGATGTTGGTAGATTTTTTGTTAGTTGCGGCAACACAATGGCATGAGCCTTTATCCTTTTCATGGCCTTGGATGCAACCAGTGTCAAAGGACAAAGCTTGGAGGACTTTTGTACGACTTGTCCACCCATGCCAGAGATTTCGAACTTTGAATGTTCGAATGGAAGTTTCAACCGTTTTTGAACTTTCGAGGAAATGAAAGTTCTTTCCGAGCCCTGATAAATAAGGGCTCTCAGTTGAAATAATTCCCCTTCGTTTTCGACTGCGACCACAGCAGTAGGAAGGAGAATTTTGTTATCATTGGCTGCATGCAATGATTGAACCGGTGCGTGATTTGAACAACACGGTAGCTCGCTAGAACCGGAGCTATTCTGCGTTTGTCGAACGGGAGATGTTGACTCAGCAGTTGTGTGCTGCACGTTTGGTGGATTCGTTCGCGGGGTGGAACCTTGAGCTTGTGGGCTCGCATGCAACAGCGTGTGATGCCGTTGATGACATGTCGAGCATGACCACTTGCTCGTGCACTCATTGATGATATGAGTGCTGCTAAGGCAGTTTGTACACAGCTTAGCTTGGTTTACGAATTTTGTCCGGTTTTGCACAGACATTCGCTTGAATTGTGGACAGAATCTAATAAGGTGCGGGGAGTTGCAACATTGGCAAGTTTCCTTTTTAGATTCTGCCACAAGGGTTTGCGTCCTGTTGAAGGACCTGTTTTGCGCAGAATTTTGATGAGCGACTGGTTTTTGTTTGCTTGGTTGAAGCCTATTGACCCTTTCAACGAATTCATATCTCGAGGTGAGAAAGTCGTTCATTTGTGACCATGAGGGTAGATCTCTTCGAGAAGAGAGAGATTGTTCCCAAAGTGACAGGGTTGTTTCGGGGAGCTTTGATGAACAAATGTACACCAGAATCGGATCCCAACTGTCTGTCGTAACTCCTTGGGAGTGAAGGACGGATAGGCAGTTGTTGATTGTATTTTGCAATTTCTGAAGTTGCTCAATGTTTTCGGATGGAATAGTGGCAAGAGTGAGTAAGGAGTTGATCTGGTTGTCAACCAGGATCCGCTTGTTTTCGTATCGTGACCGTAAAGCTTCCCAGGCAAGGTCAAAGTTATCATCGCTCAACGCATATTGCTTGACGATGGAGCCGGCTTTGCCTTGCGTTTTGTACCGGAGATGGTACAATTTCTGAGCACGGGAGAGCCTTGGGTGGTTAATTTACACCGCTGTGTACATATCACGAAAAGCGGGCCATTCTTCATAGCCACCATAAAAGGTCTCCGTGTCGCATGCTGGGACTTTGAGGTAAATATTTGCCTCAGCCGGGGGTTGGTCCACGCGGGGTGGTGGACTCGGCGTTGCCATCATTTTGATCAAGGAAAATAGATCGGCAATCTTTGCTTTTGTCACTTCATACGTATCAAGGCAGGCGCATTGTTTGCCTTGTACTGAACTCTTGAAGGCTTCAGGGAAACTTTCGTCTGGTTTCGAAAATACCAGATCGTAAACCGATTGAAGTCGTGCCCAATAATCATCTAGTGATTTGTCCTTTATCATGAGATACAATTCAGTGTGATCCTGAATCGGTGATTCGTTGAATTTTGCACAGTATCTCATCAGATTGTCACTTTCCGCGATGAACTTTTGCGCGGATGGGTCAACTGATTTGGATTTCCGGCGAGGGGATGTTGACCTTTCCTTGGCCGTTTCTTCCTTTGGGCCACCTTTTGGTCCCGGTTTCGGACATTTTTGGGGGACTGGGAGGCATTTTATGCAAACTTTTGGGTTTTCACCAAAAAAAAACCGAATAAAATATTTGTCCGCTCAGAGGACGTTCGCAAAATTCGAAGATGGAAAACTCTTCGTGCCACAGAAATTTAAAAAAGGGAATTTAAATTGGTGGCGGTGTTTGTGTTTTTTTTTTTTTTTTTGAACAATAGAGTCAAGCACGGACAACGGGACGTTCCTTAAATGATTTAAATCCGCGAAATTCGGAATTTAGTAGTATGTATAATGTTTTGTAAAAACAAAATGTATAAAATTTAAAAAAAAAAATCACAAATACGCGGGTTCGAATCGAGCTCAAGGCCTAACAATAATTTTTTATCATTATTATTGTTATGATAAATTTTTTCTTAATTGAAAAAATTTTTAAATTAGAATAGAAGAAAGAAAAAATTTAGACAACTGCCAAAGCTCGTTGTATAGATCCATTTCGGGAACTGCTAAATTCCTTCATCGGCAACGTTTAGGCGCCGCTGCTATAACCATTCAGCCATCACAGCGGTTTTTTGTTTGTCTTCATTAATCCTACTTCTATTCTGGTTCGTGCCAATTGATATTCACAACACTGCGTGGATCTATACAACGAGCTTTGGCAGTTGTCTAAATTTTTTCTTTCTTCTATTCTAATTTAAAAATTTTTTCAATTAAGAAAAAATTTATCATAACAATAATAATGATAAAAAATTATTGTTAGGCCTTGAGCTCGATTCGAACCCGCGATCTTAAAATCAGTAGGCCGATATAACAACAAAAATTGTTAATACATCCCAGAGCACGGGGAAAAATTGTCAATAAAATATGACACTATGGCGGCATTGCCATCAAACAAGTCCAATTTTCACATCCATTCTGCAACAGATGTCGCAGTGTTGTGAATATCAATTGGCACGAACCAGAATAGAAGTAGGATTAATGAAGACAAACAAAAAACCGCTGTGATGGCTGAATGGTTATAGCAGCGGCGCCTAAACGTTGCCGATGAAGGAATTTAGCAGTTCCCGAAATGGATCTATACAACGAGCTTTGGCAGTTGTCTAAATTTTTTCTTTCTTCTATTCTAATTTAAAAATTTTTTCAATTAAGAAAAAATTTATCATAACAATAATAATGATAAAAAATTATTGTTAGGCCTTGAGCTCGATTCGAACCCGCGATCTTAAAATCAGTAGGCCGATATAACAACAAAAATCACAAATACTTTTCACTAATATATACGTGTAAATATACGTGTGGAAATAAACGTGTATTTGTAAATTACTGGTATATATAGGTATGTATATATTAGAAAATAATAATACTTGAGGACAAAGTTCGTACCTTTGTCGGAGTACATATTTTTTGGGCATCCGCGCCAAGATACAAAACGGGCAAAAGCCGCGAGAAATGATGGTGTGCTGAGGTCAGTAGTGGCCTCCAGATGAATTGCTCGTGTGGAAAAACACACGAAAAGGCAAACATAGCCTTTGGATAGGCGACACCCTCCGCCGCGGTAACTTTTAATTTGGAAGGGTCCGGCGAAGTCCACTCCAGTATTCGTGAATGCACGGCTGAATGTCGTGCGTTCGCGAGGGAGAATACCCATAAGTTGGGTCTGAGAACGCTTTCGGTGTATAGTGCAAACTTTGCAATTGTGAATTGTCGCCCTAATCGTGGTTTTTACATTAGGTATCCAGTACTGGGTGCGTATCAGACGTGACGTGAGTTGGTTTTCTCCATGCAGACTTTGTTGATGAAACATTAGGACTTTCATACGGGATAAACTGGAGTTGTATGGGAGGGGGATTGGGTGGCGTTCATTAAAAGCTAAGTCCTTTGACGGCCCGAGTCGCCTCCTACCCGAATGATGCCATGTTGGTCTATGTAGGGATTAAGTGAGAGTATTGCACTTCTCCCTTCAATTGGTTTTCCGGCCTTCAAATCTTAATATTCTGAACTGTAATGTTGTTTTTGATAGTTTTAAATTAAAAGTCGTGTAGTGGCCTTACATTCATCAGGGGAGATTAAGTGCGACATGACATGGAATGATTTTTTTGTTTCGGGGTGAGTTCTTCGGTAGTACCTCATAACGTATGATAGCACCCGTAAAGCCCTAGGTAGGTCAGAAAAGAGTTGGAGAACATCGGTAGAGTGTACGGTTGTCGTTGCGCAGGTCTTTGCCTTCTTTTCCTCTACGGAGGTGATGTAGTCATTTTCTTGTGCTGGCCATTGGGAAGTGTCTTCTTGCAGCCAAGAAGGTCCCTGCCACCACAACGAATTGTTGACCAATTCAGACGCACGTAATCCTCTGCTACCTAAATCTGCTGGGTTTGATTCTGAATTTACGTGAGACCAGTCCTTGCTACCAGCCGTGTCGATAATATTCGTGATCCGGTGTGCGACGAAGGTTGACCAGGAACAGGGCGGCTTTCGTATCCATGCGAGTACGAGAGTTGAATCCGTCCAAAGGTGGACTTTCACTGGTCCCAATTTGAGGTTTTTGAGAATTGATTCTGTGATTTCCGCGCACGGCTCCGCAAAGTTCCAATCGTGGAAGAGAAAAGTTTTCACTGGGGTTAATCGCGTTTTAGCTAGAAGCAGGTTTGTGCAGACATCATCATCCGTTTTGGCGCGCATGTAAACGGCTGCTGCATAAGACTTTTCGGATGCGTCGCAAAATCCATGGATCTCGATGTCGGTTCCTGGTGAAAAGCTGACCCATCTTGGGATCCTTATTTTATCGATTTCATGGTAGGTGAAGGTTTTCCATTATTCCAACGTACTGGTCGATACTGGTTCGCCCCAAGCGGTGCTTTCTAACCAAATACTTTGCATGAGTATTTTTGCCAAAATGACCATTGGTGCCAGCCACCCGAATGGATCGAAAAGTTTGGCGATTGCCGATAATATCGCTCTCTTCGTAATGTTTTCGTGATTTTCCAGCGTCCCTGCTTTAAAATAGAAGACATCTGAGTGGGCATTCCATCGAATGCCTAATGCTTTGACTGAACAGGTATCTTCGAATGCCAGGAAGTTTTCACTGAGCAGGTCTGCTTTGGGGATGTCCCGTAGAATGTCCTCTGATTTGGATGTCCATTTGCGAAGTGGAAAGCCCGCTGAGTGTAGGACTTGACGAATTTCATCTCTGGCTTTAATGGTCGATGTAATCGTATGTCCACCCGCTAAAACGTGATCTACATACATGTATTCTCGCAGTATGCTAGCCGCTGTAGGGTGTGAATTTGATACGCCGTCTGCCAGTTGTAGGAGCGTTCTTATCGCGAGGTATGGAGCGCAATTCACTCCGAAGATAACCGTCTTTAATTCGTAAAGATTAATAGGATCATTCGGGGAGGTGCGATACACAATGCGCTGGAATTTGGTGTGATTTTCGTTCACCCAAATTTGTCGATACATCTTTTCGATGTCGCTATTGAAGACGAAACGGTATAGTCTCCGTCGTAAGATAAGGATGGGTAGATCCGCTTGTAGTACCGGGCCTGGGAGGAGGATATCGTTTAAGGTATTACCGTTGGCCGTAGGGCTAGAGGCATTAAATACTACAGTATCTTTGTAGTGGTACTTTCTGCTTTAATAACGGCGTGGTGGGGCAGGAAATAATTACTCGAATCGTCGGATAAGATATTGTTTTTTATTTTGCTCATATGTCCGAGCGTTTCATACTACGACAACACCCGAACATACTCTCTACCTAACTCTGGGTTTTTTATTAGTCGTCCCTCATTCCGGAAGAATTGAGAGCATGCTTGGTTCAGGGACGGTCCTAAATTAATATTGTTGGGGTAATCCTGCCGGAAAGGTAGTGACACGGTGTATCTTCCATCTTCATCGCGTTTCGTTGTTTCTTTAAATAATTTTTCGCAATACCTCTCCTCTTCGCTTAATATTTTGTTTTGGGTACAATTTCTACCTCCCAGAAAGCTTTGAGTTGGTTGTCTAACGCAACCTCGTTGTAGAAAGACATAATGCTCTTCGTTGGATTCGCTGATTCGATACGACCGGTTAGTATCCAACCGAACACTGTCTCTTGGGCTAAGAGTGTGTTTAGCACATTCTTTTTTATACCGCTCATTATAATTTGGGGATATATGTCTCCGCCAAGTATGAGGTCTACGTCTTCGTTGACGTAGAACCTCTTGTCTGCCAAAACCAGTTCTGGGAATGCCTGCATGGCCATTGCGTTGATGGCAGATCCCCAGTGAGTTCAGCTAGAATGAGAACGGGTGTAGTCAGGCTGAAGCAGGAATCCACTGGTGAACGTAATTCAATGTTGAATGCTTCTTTCACCTGAGCTGACACCGCATTTGTGATGCATGAAACCTAGGCATGCATTTTTCTTGCTGGCAAATTGATTCTACGTTTCAGTCTTTCACTTATGAAGGAACATTCAGACCCAGAATCAATTAATGCCCGCGCGGGGAAGTCGGTACCATTATGGTGAATGTGTAGGCGAGCAGTTCCTAATAGCACACCTGTGCTGGATTGGCATGGCAGGATTTGACATTCTGATTCGCAGAGGAAGGTGGTTGTCCCGATTCCTGTCTTTTCCGCGCCTGTGCCGAAGTTGACGGGGTATTATTCGCACCTTCGATTTTCGCAACGCTTTGATTTTTGCACTTTAGAAGTGGCATTCCCTGTAAAACCAGACACGGTTTCAAGTGTCTGAAAACGATTTGACAAGAATTTGCCCATATCTTCCCACTTGGATATGTCCGTTTTGTGGTCAGTGCTCTGCTCCCATAGAACCAACGTATTTTCAGGTAATTTTGTCGAACATAAATAGGTAATAATCGCATCCCAATTTGAAACATCTATCTGATGGGTTTTAAGGATGCCAAACAATTATTTATGTTGCGCTGTAAGGTTTTAACTGAGGTGCCGCACTCACTATCTATCTTTTTCAGATTAAATAAAATGTGTAGTTGTGAGTTTACATTTCTATATTTTGTTAGCCTTATTTGACATGATTAAATATATTGGTTTGATGAGCTTGAGGCCATACAGTAAATAAATCACGTTTATTTTCCTTTTTCAAAAATATTTAATTGGTCGATATTTCGACTTCAACCTGAAGTCATCATCAGCACTAACATAAACGAGAACACAAAAACCAAAGATATAAGAATGTTTACAATTTAAAATATGTACAAACATATATATATATATATACATATATATGCGGACAAATAGAACTTACACGCACTGATGTGCTTGATCGACTGATCAGGTGGTTGAAAGGTTTGTTCAAAAGGAATCAAATAAAAAAATATAAACAAATTTGAATACCGTAAGTATAAACAATTTTAAGGTACCGTATATGTAAATAAAAATTTAATACCAACAATGCCTATATAGAAAGAGCATAGAATGATAAGACATAAGCATATGTATCATCTTAATTCTTGTTGTTGTAATCCAGGTTATTGATAGTGGGATGTTTGTTAGAATGTATATATTACGATGAGCCATGCGCAGCCTGCATTGTGTGCTTTTGTTGTTTCAGCACCAAGTTTCGGTAAACTCTTGCACATTGCTCAGTGTCTGATTTAAAATTCATTCTCCTACTATTAGGGGTGTTCAAAATATGAAGCATTTCCAAAATATATCTTTTGTTATAGTGTTTCTCGGTATCAAAAATTCTAACGTTTTCCAAATGGGGTGATGCCCAGTATTATTGTAATGGGCAGACAAGGCTGTCTTATTTTCCGACGAATTGTTCCTTTACTTTATATTCGACTTGTGTCCGGAAATCCTCGTCTTCAGTTTTTGCTTAGTAGTCCCTACATATACCTTGTTGCATATGTTGGACCCGTCACCAGTGCATGGAATTTGATAAATTAAGTCGGATTTCTCCATTTTAGGAATCATGTCTTTCACGTTGCTGTATACCTGTCTGAGAGTGTTATTATATGAAAACGCTATTCTGTATTTTTCCTGATCATATAAGTTTGAACTCTTGATTCTCTCTGCTATTCCAGGGACATATGTTACTGATTTATATACTTTGGCATTTGTGTCACTTGAACTGGCGTTGTGGGTTCTTTTGTGAAAATTTCGTACCAATTTATTTATCAGTTCGTCGGGAAATGTGAGTTTGCGAGAATCCGTTTATTCTCGTATCTCTCACATAGGCTTTTCCAGGATGTTTCGAAGCCATCATTTGTCAAAGGACATTTCTTTACGATATCCTTTGCCTCACCTTGAGGTTTTTGTTTAAGGTGGAACAACTTTTCTACCGGGCTTAGGTGACTGTTGTTTTTATAGATGGCCGTGAACAGGTCACGAAACGTTTGCCAAGATAGGTAGTCGCCCTTGAATACCTCAGTATTGCAAGCTGGCAGGCAGATACTATGTTCGCGCGCGCGTTCTCCCTCAGGTCGAATTTCCCTATCTTTTTCCTCCTTGAATTTAGTTTGAATTTCAGCCATGTTCGGCATGCATCTCAGGAATATGGCATATTCCGCCTTATGCTTCATCTTTACCGCTGAAATCTTTTTTGCTTCAAGCGCGTTAGTTATATAGTTTATTTTATATATTATTAGTTGTAGAGTTTAATATGACCAAAAAAAAGTGGCAAGAAATACTGCACTTACTTTATGGCGATTTGCTTGTTTGGCGTAGCACGTAGCTAGTTGTGCTGCAATGGCTTCAGCTGGCTGTAGCTTTCTCCGTGTTTTGACGCTGATATGAAGTATAATAAACGTTCTGACACCTTTTGTGGTATAGCTGTTGGTGGGCAAAATACTTTTCCGGATGAATTTTTGTGAGGAATTCTGAAATGTGTGCGGTCAGCTATGGTCTTATGTTGTGGACTGTAATTTAGGTGCTGTATATTCGTTTCTCGGGGAGATAGGACGAAATGTTCGGCCGGGGTGCGTCTGCTCCTGGAGACAGGTGGGCGCACCGGGGTCGATCTCAATGGGAATGTGCATATGGAATAGATAAATAAGCAAATAGACGAGGTTTCTCGTTATAATATATAGGATTTATTGGGTAAATGTAGAAATATCAAAAGTTACAATATTAAATGAATAAACGCAAAAATACGGCAGAGATCGCTGGCGGCAGATGTGTACAGGATGGCTGTTAAAATCCAAGAGGCCGGTTGTATCGAAGGCGACAACCGTTGGCCCGCAAAATCCTCCGTTTTCGGAGGGGAAAGTCACCCACACAGAACGCCGGCATGCATGTGCATAAGTGCTGACAAAACACACATACACGTGCATGCGCATGCATAGGGCGGTGATGGTGTGGGTGGCTATAAATTAAATCGAGTCTCGAGTAACGAATTGCATAGTTGCATTAGGGGGATCGCACTCAGATGCAGAAAATTTAGGCATCCTGCGTAAACAGTTGTGAAGTAAGAGTTGTAGTGAAGTACTCTTAAAGTAGTCTAATAAAGACCATTTTGCATTATTGAATATTGGAGACATTTATTCAACAGTCTAGCGTTTGCAGAAGGTGTAAAATAAGCGGAGTTTCCCAAAATTCGTTATAATATTCTGGACAGAAGACTTAAGCTTACTGCTATTGTTGTTGGTTATTTGGAGATGAGTCTACTAAACGAAGTGTATGGTGCACTGGATACACAGATTGGAAATATATGTCAACATCTGCCATAGCGCACGGTCAAATATAAGCACATCTTTTGAGCGCAATAGCTGCTTCGGCTTTAGATATTCGGCACCAACTTGATAAATAAATTATCGAAGAAGCAAAAAAATGGCGAACGGTTCTTAGCATTTTTTTGGATACTGTCAGAACATTATCTGGTTTAGGAGTTGCTTACGAGGTCACAGACAGAACTTATTGTAAAATGAGAATCCTAGAATTTATTTAAGTGTTATCAAGTTAATTTTTAGACATAATCCAATATTGAAAGCGCATATGGAATCTTCTGTGCGCGTAAAATATTTGAGTAAAACGATTACTTTTGAATTGCTTTAGATATTATTATTATTCTTTATTCGGTCTATGATAACAATATCTTACAGACTAGAAAAGTACAAGAAATTACTTACTGACTAAATTGGCTGGAATTGAGTATTAGGAATAAAATGAAGTAATCTTATCGACGAACTGGGATCTCGGCATTGCGAAATCGAGATCAAGCGGTTTGCAAATATTGTTAATTTCATTGACAGCCCTAGTAATGGGCGCGAGATAGTGGTAATTAGATTTAACTGTAGTAAGATTGAAAGGGTAGTGGGAACGTAGGATGCGATTTGGAAAATTGAAGCAAAGTTGATCGACCAGATTCACGCGATCAATTAAGCCATTAACAATGTCGAAAATGAACATTATCGAATGGATTGTGCGCCTACTAGAGAGAGATTTCAAGTTTATGAGCAAACACCGTGCAGTATAGGATGGAAAGGGATCGACGAAATGAAGTGGATAGAGAGCAAAGCAAGTAAAGCTACGCTATACACGCTCGATTCTGTCCGAATGAGAACTATATAATGGGTTCCAGATAATTGAAGCGTACTCCAACTTAGACCGGGCAAGACAAGTAAAAAGGGATTTTCTTGTATAAGGATCTTTAAAGTCTTTCGAATAACGCTTCAAAAAGCCCAAATTCGAAAAGACCTTAGGGATAACTGTATTTACATGACTGAAAAAGGTAAAACCAGAGTCAAATAGAACGCCTAGATAATAAAATACCTCAACTGAGGACAGTTGAGTGTTAAGAATCGAGTAAGTTGAATTTATACGATTACGCGTACGCGACAAGGTTAAGTGAAAGCATTTTTTTATGTTAAGCAACAGCTTGTTTTTGAGACTCCAATCAGTAAGATTGTTGAGTTCATTTTGAAGCCGAAGCGCGTCAGCCACGCAGGTAACTCTAGAATACAATTTCAAGTCATCAGCATAGAGAAGAAATTGCGAGTGATTAAAGCAGAACCGGATATCATTGATAAACAGAACAAAAAAAAAGCGGGCCTAGAATACTACCCTGCGGTACTCCGGAGGTTACCACAAAAGAGTAAGACGCAGTACCATCGATTTCTACAAACGTTGTTCTGTTCGTGAGATAGGATCGCAACCACAGAAGAAAGACTGAATGGAAACCAAGGAGCTCAAGCTTGTGTATAAAATATCATGAGAGACTGTATCGAAGGCTTTAGAGAAATCGGTGTAAATGGTATCCACCTGAGATCCACTCTTAAAGGCCGACAAACAGTACTCTGAAAAAACCGCAAGATTGGTTACGGTGGAACGACCACAGACAAAACCATGTTGGTTGGGATCAATAATTTCTTTAACTGCGAAGAATAACTTATCTTTCACAACCTTTTCAAAAAGTTTTGAGAAGGTGGTTAATTTTGAGATTGGACGGTAATTTCTGACATCATTCTTGTTACAAGGTTTGTGGATGGGTGCAAAGAGCTCACCTTCCATTTGTCGATGCAAATACCGGAGGAAAGGTTAATTATCTGAGATGAAGGGACAGCTAGGGATGAGCAGCATTTCTTAAGGAAAAAAGAGGTGAGGCCATCGGAATCATTTTTATAAGACAGTTTTAAAGCAGAGATACCATTCTGTATATCCAAGTCAGTGATGCAAAGTGCTCCAAAATCAACGCAATGCGAACCAAGATAATCACCGTAATAATTATGAGTGCCAACGCCAGCATCATTTACAAAATTGGACTTGAAAAAATCAGCGAAGAGAGTTACGCTGTCATGCAGAGAAGAGGAGGAAAGACCATCCAGAGTCATACAGCTAGGAATATTAGAGCATCCTTTCTTAGAACGGATGAACTTCCAGAATGCTTTGGGATTGGACTTTAACTCATCCTCGTACCGAGATATATAATTGTTATAGAGAGTTTTATCAAGTTCATTGAATTCTTTACTAAGGCTGATATACTTTTCTCTGAAGCTAAAATCGTTTGTGGACATGAAAAGTTTATAATATTTATTTCGTTTGTTCTTCAGTCTTTTAAGCCTTCTCGTATATCAAGGAAACTTATGTCTCCGAGGAGGGATCAGATTTAGGTTAGAGTTTAAGACCAAGTAAATTTGTTCAAGAAACATCTCATAGCACTCAGCAACATTACGCGAAAGAAAAATAGAGCTCCAATCAATTTCGTTGAAGATTGCATTTAAAGAGCCGTAATCAGCATTTCTGAAGTTTAAAGACTGGGAATCGAATGTGTAGATTGTAGGAAATGTACAAAAGTGAAGGGATAAAAAGAGCGGCACATGGTGCATATCAGGTTTACAGATAGGGAAATTACACTCTTGTAACTGAAAGATCAAGTTCTCATCAATGAATATCAGGTCAAGGAAGTTACCAAGCATGTTGGGAATATAATTAATTTGGGATAGATTAATGCTGGAAAGACTATCTAGAACATGGATCTCCTGTGGAAGGCTAGCATTAGAGGCAGTGAAAACACCGTTCATAAGCAGGTCAGACCAAACGATCTTGTTTAAGTTATAATCACCCAGTGTGCAGAAGTGGCCATCTTCATGGTTTTCATAGATACGTAAAATGTTATTGATATGGAGTGCATATAAGTGTTCAGAACTGTTAGGCGGAATGTAAGATACGCAGATAAACAAGCTACCAAAGGTGCCGAAGATTAAGCAACAGAATAAGCAACAGAAACCTGTCAATCAATCGTCAAAGAATGTAAAATTGCGAAATTTTTTGCATTAATAGCCGACTCGACAACAGACGGTGCTCACCTAGACAAGATGGCTATTTGGGTAAGATATGTTGTGATTAACAAAGATATTTCAAACTCTCCTAAAATTGTAATCAAAGAGAGTTTTCTGTGCTTTGCCCGATTGAAAAAAAGGAGATGCAACGTCCATTTGCAATGAATATACAGCAATCTGGTTTGAAAATTTTAATTTTCAGAAAAAAATATCATGTGGTCAAACCTATGACAGTGCCTCTGTCATATCTGGGTTTAGCGGAGGTGTTCAAGTGAAATTAAAAGACTTTCTCGACGACGGCGATGGATCATTTCTATCGTATTGTAACGTATTTGTTGCAAATCCTCTTATTTGCCCTTTTGCTAGGTTCGTATCGCTAAACTGTTGAATAAATAACTCCAATATTGAATAATGGAAAAATGGCCTTTATTAAAATACTTCACAATAACACTCAAACTGTGCAACGAATAGCTTAATAACCAAACTGATAGCTTAAGTGAAACTGACTTTGAAAGTAATACTGCTATTGCTCGCTAGATATCGTCTTAATCGAAACTCAAATCAAACTGAATTACAGCGCCTCTACATCTGTCGCCTTTTATACTATTTGATTTTAACATTCGCATCTTCTAGTCGCTTCGAGAATCTACTGGTCCAGCAGCTCTCAAACTTCTCAGCTGTAACTACAATTGTACAATTTTATAGTTTTTATCATTGCATACTTATAGGAGTATCTCAGATATATGCATGTGTTAGTGCATTGACTCTCCGCTGCTCGTATACGTACATGGTACATATGTGTAGACGCAATTATTTATTCGATTATGTAGATACATAATGATTGAATTATTGATGTGAATGTTTGTAGTTTACAGTCTCTCGCGCGCACATAGGCGTATAAGTAAATGCATCTGTGTGTGACATCTCTCGGCTGCCTTATATATGTGTATACATGATTTGATTATTGACGTAAATATCGCTTAGCATGGCCTTAGTGATGGTATAGCTTAGTGATGCTAATATCCGTTACACTGCCCTCCACCTAAGTCTGATCGTCCCGATCAGACAAATTTCTCGATCTAAATGCTGCTAGCCTCTCCAAATGAACCACTTTCATTTTGTTTCGTGGTTTGCCAATGGTTTGCATGCGGTACACTACATCGTTGATCCGTTTTACAACTTTGTATGGGCCTTCCTAGTTACACTGCAATTTCGGGGACAAACCTTTTTTTTTGTTGTAGGTTGTATAGTAGCACCAAATCTCCTTCCTGAAACCCTTCCGAATTAATTGCTTTATCGTACCTCGCTTTCTTCTTGTCACTCATAATCTTTGCTCGATGCCTTACCAGATTGTGTATCTCTCTCAGCTCTTCTTCCAAGACACCAGTGGATTTCTTGACACTCCTCTCCGCATCGGCATCTATCCGATACTTCAAATCAGCTGGCAGTCGAAGGTCATTGCCAAAAATTACCTTTGCAGGAGTTTGGCCCCTTCTGTCATGTACTGCCGATCGGTAGGCCATCAAGAATAATGATATGTGTGTATCCCAGTCCTTATGGTACTTGTCTACTACTTTCCTTAAATGCTCCTCCAATGTTCTATTGAAACGTTCCACCATACCATCGGACTGAGGATGCAATGCAGTTGTCCGTGTTTTCCGGATGCCCAACTTCTTGCACATTTATTGGAACACAGCTGATTCAGAATTCCTGCCTTGGTCAGAATGTAACTCCATTGGTACACCATACCTTGCAACCCATTCGTTTTTAACCACTTCTGCTACTGTTTCTGCTTCTTGGTTTGGGATTGGGTATACCTCTGGCCATTTACTGAAATAATCCATAACCACCAGTACGTATTTGTTTCCGCGGTTGCTAGTAGGAAATGGACCTGCGACATCCATGGCGATCCTTTCAAATGGTGCACCTGAAATATACTGCTTCATCTGGCCATGACTTCGGGCTTTGGGCCCTTTCGCTCTGTTGCATACCTCGCAATTGGCAATCCACTCGGTGACCGACTGACGGCAACCAACCCAATAGAATCTCTGTTTAATTTTCTCGAGTGTCTTCGTGATTCCAAGATGACCTCCACTTGGACCATTGCGCAGCTCGCTGAGCACGTCAGGAATCCTCTTTCTGGGAACAGCTATCAGTTTCTTCTTGCATTGACCATCCTCACTCTCCCATACTCGATGCAAGCAACCGGATATCAATTCTAAACTGTCCCACTGTGCCCAATATGACTGCGCAGTGGGACTCTCTGCTGACATCTCCTCTCTGCTTGGTCTTTCGTTTCATAACATGTGACAGATCTGTATCTTCTAGCTGATACTTTCTTAGTTGTTCCTTGTCCCATTCATCCGTACACGTTATAGTCATTAGCCGGACATCTATAATGTCTTCTTTAGCCTCGGCTTTGAACAGTGCTTGCATTCCAAACTACATGGCTTTCGTGACATTGCATCGGCATTTCCATGGGTACTACCTTTTCGATGCTCAATGGAAAAGTCATAGCTTTGTAGTCGCTCGATCCACCGTGCCAATTGTCCTTCCGGATTACGGAACTGCAGAAGCCATTTCAACGCTGTGTGATCTGTCCTGACATGGAATCGCTGGCCGTAGAGGTATTTGTGAAAATGTTTAATGCACTCTACCAATGCCAACAGCTCTCTCCGCGTAACACAGTAGTTCCTCTCTGGTTTTCCAATCGAACGGCTGTAATATGCAACTACCTTATCCTGTCCATCGACCAGTTGTGATAAAACGCCTCCTATAGCATATCCATTCGCATCTGTATCTAGAATAAATGTTGCTCCTGGAATTGGATATGCTAACATTGGGGCAGTGCACAAACGCTCCTTCAATGTTTGGAAAGCCACTTCTTGCTCCTTCTTCCATTCAAAAGCTTTATTTTTTCTTGTAAGCTCATGGAGGATATGGGTTACGCTGGAAAAATTTGGTACAAATCGGCGGTAATATGTGCACTGCCCAAGGAAACTTCTTAATTCATGTAGGTTCTGTGGTCTTGGCCAATCCTTTACAGCCTCTATCTTTTCGTTCGCAGTGCAGATGCCCTCTGTCGTTACCTTGTGACCCAAATAATTTACTTCCTTTTTAAACAGCGCACACTTTTTGGGACTTTCTTTGGAAAACTTCCTCCAAGTTCCTAAGATGTTTATCAAAATTCTTGTGCAATACGATGATGTCGTCCAGGTACACTAAGCATGTTTTCCAATGTAGTCCTTTCAGTACCTGGTCCATGAGTCTCTCAAAAGTAGCTGGTGCATTACAAAGTCCAAAAGCATCACTGTAAATTGCCAAAGACCATCACCGACACTGAAGGCTGTTTTCTCTTTATCTTCCTCCTTCACCTCCACTTGCCAGTAGCCGCTTTTCAAGTCCAGCGTGGAAAACCATTTCGTACCAGATAGCGAGTCCATAGTGTCGTCAATTCTTGGCAATGGGTAGCTATCTTTTTCGTTACGTCATTCAACTTCCGGTAGTCCACGCAAAACCTCATTTTTCCATCCTTCTTCTTTACAGGTACTACCGGTGAGCTCCATGGACTAGCTGATGGTTCGATGGCGCCACTGTCGCTCATTTCTTGAATGATTTGACTCACAACTTGCCGCTTCGCCAGTGGAACACTACGTGGAGCTTGACGGATCGGCCTCGCATCTCCAGTATCAATTTGATGTTTCACAACGTTGGTGCGGCCTGGTTTAGAATCATCCTGGTCAAATATGTTCGCGTACTTTAGGAGCAGTTGTTTTGCCTTACTCTGATATGCTTCCTCTAGCCCCTGCGTCCATGCCGTGATGTCATTTGAAAGATCAGTATTGCTAGCTGAAACGTGTTCCTGGAGCTGTTCACAGTTAATAACTACTTCAGCCTCTTGGCATCTTCCCAAAATAGCTCCTTTAGTCAGTTTGAGTGGTGACTTGAACTCATTGAGTACTCTTACCGGAATACGTCCATCTTGTTTTGTCATAGCCAGGGTTTTTGCTACAAGTATGTGTAGTGCTGATTTGTTTGCTGCTTCGACAACCCACAATTTGTTTGTCCCACAATCTCCATCAACTTTTGCCTAGATGACTGCTTCGGATTTTGGTGGTATTTGCTGACTCTCTTCCACCAGCACTCGTTTACTGCTGTAGCCTCTCTCGTAGCCGAAATTAAGTGGTACATCCATGTTTTTATATCGCATCGTCTTGCTTTGCATGTCGATCTTGATGCCCTGGTCGATTAAGAAGTCCACTCCAATTATGATTTCATCAAAAATTTCTGCCACTATAAAATTGTGTACTACCGTGACGTTCCCAATTGCGACGTCACATTCTACTTCTCCAATTACCTGGGTGTCCTCTCCCGTGGCTGTACGTAATCTTGCTCCAAGCAATGGTCTTATCTTTTTGTTGACTAAATCCGCTCGAATGGTGGAATGAGATGCACCCGTATCTACAGTCAGTAAACGTTCCTTTCCGTCCACATGTCCTCCAACAGTAAGACTGCTCGATTTTCTTCCAATCTGCGAGATAGAGATTATGGGGCATTAAATTTCGGGAGCCAGCTGTCGCCCCTTGCGGCTGACTCGATTTAGTTTAACGATTGAGTGGTCTTGGGAATTTGCTCATCACCTTCTGCTCTGCGTTTACGACCACCCACATTGTTGGAGCTATTGGGACCGCTGCTGCAATGTCGTGCAATATGACCTGGGTTGTCGCACTTGAAACATTTAATAACTCCGGCATTTTTCTGTTGTGAGACCTTCAGTGCTTCCAAAATTGTGTCTACCCAATCTGGTCTCTCCACTTCCACACGATGAGCTTTGTATGCTGGTTTACTCAATAGTGAGGCCGTTTCCTGAGTCAATGCATGTGATACCGTTTCAGCAAATGTCAGCTTTGGGTTTGCGTATGTAGCTCGCTTCGTTTCCACGTCCCGTATGCCACACAGGTCCTTCCACATGTGCAAGATGAGCCAATCTTTCAATATCTGAAGCAAACTCCTGCAATGTCTCATTTGCTTTTTGGTAGCGGTTTTGCAACTCAATTTGGAATATCTGTTTTCTCTGCTCGCTTCCATAACGTCGTTCTACAGCAGCTATCAATGCTTCATAATTGTTCCGCTCTACTTCGGGAATCGTCTGTAGGATTTCCGCTGCTGGCCCCTTCAATGCCACGAACAGTGCAGCAAATTTATCTTCCGCATACCAGTTGTTCACTACTGCGGTCTTCTCAAACTGTAGCTTGAAGACCTGGAAAGGAACAGAACCGTCAAAAGATGGAGTTTTTACCTTAGTATTACTCGCTGAAGCAGCCGGCCGATTAAGTTGCAATTCCTGTATACGACCTCTCAACGCATCCACCTCTGCCTCGAATTTTTCTTCAAACTGCATTATTTTTTCGTCCATGCGCGCTTCGAGTTTTGATGATATACGCGCCTCTTGTGCTTCTAGTTGTACTGTTATGCGTGTCTCTTGTTCTTTCAGTTGGGTTGCCATATATGTCTTTTGTTCTTCCAGCTGTAACATATATTTGTGGATATTTGTGATGACATTTCTGTTATACGTGCCTCTTGTGCTTCAATCTTCGCTGTTATACGGTTCTCCTGCGATTCCAGCTGTGATGACATATATGTTTTCTGTTCTTCCAGTTGTGTAGAAATTTGTGTTTCCTGTGCTTCAATCTTCGATGTTATGCGTGTCTCCTGCGATTCCAATTAAGATGCCACTGTCGATTTTTGAGCAGTTATTGCAGTCAATATCATGTTCAAGTCTGTGCTCGTAACTATCTGCGATGTTTCGTTTTTCTCTTCAATTTTTGTTGTTGTTTCGCCCCATCAAGATAAAAGACAAACTCGTCCACATCAATTCCTTGCGACTCCATTACTTCTCGTAGCCGTGCTTGAAGTTCGACCTTATTGCCGGTTGTATTTAATCCACGGTTCTCCAACTCCTTTTTCAGTTGCTGGATCTTCAATTCACTGAACTTTGCCATGTCCAAGTTGTATTCCCAATCTTCGGAATTTATTCAACAACTCCTCTTCTTACACCAATTGTAACGAATTTGTTGCAAATCCTCTTATTTGCCCTTTTGCTAGGTTCGTATCGCTAAACTGTTGAATAAATAACTCCAATATTGAATAATGGAAAAATGGCCTTTATTAAAATACTTCACAATAACACTCAAACTGTGCAACGAATAACTTAATAACCAAACTGATAGCTTAAGTGAAACTGACTTTGAAACTAATACTGCTATTGCTCGCTAGATATCGTCTTAATCGAAACTCAAATCAAACTGAATTACATCGCCTCTACATCTGTCGCCTTTTATACTCTTTGATTTTAACATTCGCATCTTCTAGTCGCTTCGAGAATCTACTAGTCCAGCAGCTCTCAAACTTCTCAGCTGTAACTACAATTGTACAATTTTATAGTTTTTCTCATTGCATACTTATAGGAGTATCTCAGATATATGCATGTGTTAGTGCATTGACTCTCCGCTGCTCGTATACGTACATGGTACATATGTGTAGACGCAATTATTTATTCGAATATGTAGATACATAATGATTGAATTATTGATGTGAATGTTTGTAGTTTACAATCTCTCGCCCACACATAGGCGTATAAGTAAATGCATCTGTGTGTGACATCTCTCGGCTGCCTTATATATGTGTATACATGATTTGATTATTGACGTAAATATCGCTTAGCATGGCCTTAGTGATGGTATAGCTTAGTGATGCTAATATCCGTGACAGTATATTCACTGTATCAGTCATCAAATGAACTTCGTTTTGATTCATGCAGCATAAAAAAACGCAGGGTTCTCAATCAAAGTTTTTTTCGCCATGATTTAAACCAGAGCCGGCCAAAAGTTGCACATTGTGCAATTCGAGTTCGTATTTTCACACAGACACTAACGATGTGCGATCACGATCGTTTGCTTTCGCTTGTCACTCACTAAAATCAAAAGCGAATGCAAAAGGAAAAGTCCATGCTACTTTTTGGGCACAGAATCAAAACAATATACTGCAAGGTTAAAGTGACTTTTAATACGTTTTAGTTAGTATTATTAAGTTCCTTTGGACATACAAATTAATATTGACAATTTAAATATTAATAATGAATAATAATTAATTAACTATTAATAAATATTGACAATTTAATATAAGTAATTTTTTATACGTTCTACTTAGTTTTATTAATTTGTATACATTTTTTTTTTTTATTGAATAACTTTATGTTTTGAAAATATATATTTCTATCTTTACATTTACTTTATTTTATAGTTCTCTCTTGATGAAAAAGTGATTTTTTAAGTAAATTTTGCATTGAAGAAACACCATAACTTCTTTTATAAAAAAGTTTTATCTGGCTAGCTCGACCTCCGCTTTCTTAGTTATATGAATATAAGTAAGTATGGTTAGGATTAGCTTGAAATCAAATAACCAGAGTCCTTTTTAATTTCGAACTTCACAGTCCACATTTTCTTTTAGCACACTTTGGGGAGTTGTACTCAATTTTTACACACACTTATGCAATTGTTTTAGTAATTGTGTGGCCGGCTCTGATTTAAAGCGCTTTTGTGTATTTCGCTCACTCACATCGACGATGGGAAGAAATTTTGAGAGAGAGTGAAAGTTCGTCACGAACCTCTGACGATTTTGGCATCAAGCTTCTAAAAGAATTGAAGAAAGAAATATTTGGTTTAACTATTAAATCTGGCTTAACTAAATTTTCGAAATAATAAAAGACTTCGTTTATTTGGGAACCAGCATCCACACTAGCAACAACATCACCTCTGAAATCCAATGAAGAATAACTCTTGCCAATAAATGCTACTTTGGACTAGGTAGGTAATTGAAAATTAAAGTCGTCTCTCGGCGAACGAAAATCGTACTCTACAAGTCACTTATCGTTCCCGTCCTGCTATATGGTGCAGAAGCATGGACCATGGAAACGTCAGATGAAACGGCTCTGGGAGTGTTCGAGAGAAAAGTGCTTCGAAAGATTTATGGATCTCTACGCATTGCCGATGGCGAGTACCGAAGAAGATTTAACGATGAGCTGTGAGAGCTATAAGCAGACATCAACATATTTCAGCGAATTAAAACGCAGCGGCTTCACTGGCCTGCCACGAAAGTGCTTCTATCGGAACCCCCCTATTCCCTCTTTCATTGATTTGATATCTCGACATCTGATTAACAAGTTAATCAGATTGAGATATTGTGTTTTGTCGCAATTTAGGAATGTGACCAACCTTTTCTGTCCTGCAGTGTTACAACAATGTACAATACATTGTTGAGGACGGAGCTGGTTTTGCTCAGACATTGCTTGAAGGCGGCACATCCCTCCAACGCTATGCACCATCTTGTTATGATCAAAATCGCCCGTTCGCTATGAACCAACTACCGATGTAACCTATCAGCGCAAGTGTCTTTCCTTAAGCATGAATAGCTACTTAAATGTCATATAATTAAAGCGTCATATAATTCCTTGAGAATAAAACTATCTGATGTGGCAACAACAGACATTGATGCTCATAAGTACTTACGACACAAACATTCGCAAGATACATCTTCACTAATCATGGTACTAAACCACTTGCGCATCAAGATATATCTCGTTAGTCACAGGTACTTGCGCGTTTAAGATCATGTTGCAACTGGACAAAGCTAAACGTTCTATTCAGTTTTATTTGCAACTTTGATCTGCATTAATTGCTACTTATACATGCCCACATATTCTTCATTATTTGCTACTGTTGTATACAACTTCTAATAACTCGCTTTGTTGTATAAACTTCCTCTTTATTCATGAATTACGCTCCGTTATTTCCACAATTTAGGGCTGTGGCTAACCTTTTCAACCATAGACCTGTGTTGGGGGGCTTTCCCGCCTCAGCAATATCTTTGCAATAGCTGTTCGCCACACTGCAGTGATCTGACAACGTCAAAACTGCCACATTTTTTGAATGTGGCCATCCATTCTGCGAACGCCTCCTATTCGCAACGCAGTCTAAAGCAGCTTCAAACATCTCAAAAAACAAGATGAGCACCGGCCCACTCGTACGATTATCGATTGTTTTCGGCTGACGATAGACATACCTTTCTCCATCTCTGAACGGTTTACTCTCCGGTTTGCCATAATTATGGGATGTGACCAACACTTTCGTCTGCCCATCAGGGTCAGTTTTTCGGGTATACTGTGCCAAGCAAGATACCGAATTCCCATGGGTTTGCACGCCCCAAGGGAAAACGAGTCTATTCAGAGCGTGTCATAAAGTGAACTCTTATTAGAAACCACAGCCACCGCGATGCTCCCACAAGGGGGCCATCCCAGGAGATGAGACCTGAATACAAGCTCCGTACGATGCAGTGCATCAGGTCACAACTGGCTTTTCCTGCTCCCGCGGTAGCAGTTTTTATAAGGACAATCCGTAGGGTCCCACAGGGTGATACCGGCGTCCACCCTGGTCCCTTTCGAGTAAAATCACCTTACTCATGGATTTGTTAGCCATGGTATTATGGTCGCCTTTTATGACCGGTATACCTACCGTGGGCATATTCGAACCCCTAACCCACAGGGGGAATGTTGATATACATACAGACGCACTTACCTAGGCTTAACTAAGAAAAAAAAAAAAAAAAACAATGAATGTTTAACTTAATACTTACCGCTAGATATTTATTAGCCCCCTTAAGATATGGTTCTAAACTCACCTTACCTTGGTCATAGTTACCTAAAAGATTTAAATTTTGAAAATTTCAATTTGCATGGATAATTAGTTTTGTCTTGTACATACAGATCTACATATATTACCATGTGATAAGTGTCCAAAGCTGACCTAGTTCCACAAAATGTTATCAGTTAACTTTTTTGTGTCATCTTCATTCACCTTTTCTCCCTCTCAGCCCAAACCACCACCAAAGTCAAATGCTGATATTTGCAACGTTTGGGGATCCTCTTAGGTTAGGTTAGGGTGGCTGCCCGAGGGCACACTTAGGCCAGTAGTACTAGGCCCGTTGTGATACCACGAAACACACCGTTACCTTTCCTCTTCGAATCATTTTGAGGACCTGATGAAAGCTACCAGGGCCTTGACATCATGCTCCACAACCTGACTCATATTATCAAGAAATGGAGCTCCCAGAAAGCGCTGCCGTGCTCCGCTTAGTGCTGGGCAGTTGCAAATGAGGTGAAGCACCGTTTCCTCCTCCTTATCCTCTTTACAACTCCTACAGCAACGACGATAAGGCGCTCCTAGCCTTTCTGCATGCCTACCTATGAGGCAATTACCCGTTAGTGCCCCCACAAGTGTGGAAATTGTATCCCTTCTTAGGTTGTACACGTGATGGGACCTTTTAGGATCCCATTTAGGCCAGGTTTCTTTCGATGTTCTACACCCCGGTGTTTGTAGCCATCTTTTGTCGGCTTGACGGTAGATGTGCTCTTTTAGCATTAGCTTGCATGTATTGTACATGCCAGCCAAGTAAGACACCTGCGGGAAGTCAAGGCCACACTCACACCCAGACGTCGCATATGTCTGGCTACAGAATGTAGCTGCACGAAATGTTATAAAAGGAAGCAGCAGTCCACGCAGAGAACAGTTGCGTCGGGGCTTTCATACTAACCACTATCATACTTAATTATTGAATATTAAATAAAGTTGTTAAATATTAATTGTGAAAAAGCTTCTTTTCCTATTTAGTATCCAGGGCAAGTTCGCCCTTTAATTTTTTTCAGTGTAAGGGTCACACAGATCTTTTAAGTTGTATGTGCTTAGATACTTTTATATACTTTAGATATCCATTTTTTTTTTTTTTTTTAATTCTAGATCTCTAGATTCCTTTACCTCTTTACTGAAATTTTTGAGAATCGGTTTATTTTTTTAATGAATATTTTGCTACATTAAGATCGTCTGCCGATAATAGAATCGCGTACGTTTTTTTTTGTTAACACTAAAATACCCTATTCTACACTTTTAATTAAAATTTGAATTTACCCTATTTTTGAAATTTCATTTGCCAACACTGGAATTGGGTTTTCATTTGGATTAGAAACTCGATTTAGTGTTAGGATTCCTTAGTAGTAATTGCTGCTTCGAGATATCTTTTTCTTTTGCTTTTGAGTTTTGTTTGATTATGACTCATAGTCAGGGTCCGGCGTGGACACCAGCGCAAGGTAATGGCTGCTCAATCTGCCAGGAAACCTTGAAGAGGACGACGACGTCCTGGCCACGGGTTGCTTTCATTATTTTCATAGGGCATGCCTATTGAACTGGCTGATAAGAACGCTACTTGTCCCCAATGTCGAGCTAAGTGCAGTAGCAAGGAATTTAGGCCAATCCCCTATGGGCTTCGTTCTAATAAAAACCTAGATCCCCCACAAAATGATCAACAACCGGCGGTTGGCGGTGCCATGTCATTGTCAACCCCTGCCCCAGTTGCTAATAATAGGGAGGAAGGAGGCCGGATTAGGAATATTGTATCAGCTGTGATCGCGGCTCGACAGGCTACGGTAGACGACGATCTTGAAAATAGAGTAGCGCACCTGATCGAGCAAAGACTCAAGAGTACCCTTCCCAATGTCTTAGCTAGACTAAACTTGAATAGGGAAAATCCAAGTGCACAGACAATTCCACCAGCAGGTTATCCTCCACCAGTGGGTAGCCATAGCCCAGCGGCTAACAATGCCCCAATAGGTCCACCGAACAACCATTCGACTGGATTCTGGCCTAGGGACATACCTAATTTGCCCAACAACTCCAACAAAACTTTCAACCGTGCGATTGACCAGTTTCGATTCAGCGATATGTCGAGTGTACCGAATTCCGGTAGGATTGCACACCTCATATCGAGATGGGGTGTCACTTGCGATGGTTCCCCACGACTGTCTGTCGATAGCTTTATTTGCCGCATCGAATGCCAGGTAATCGATACACTCGGCGATAATTATAATTTGCTATGCGAGCATGTCCAAAGTCTGTTCGCTCACGATGCGAAAGATTTGTACTGGAGATTCGACGTTCGTATCGAAGTAACTACTATATCATCTTGTTTAAGTCGTTCGTCTGTCCGTACCGTCCGAGGTATTAAGGAAAAACGAAAGTCCCCTAAAACCTTTGTTTGTTCTTTGACTAAGAAGTCATCTGACCTAAGGCCATATTCGAAGATAATCATTGGTGGTGTAGAATAATTAGGACTGCTAGACAGTGGAGCCCAAGTCTCATGCATCGGATCCTCACTTGCTGACGAGATTCGCAAGCAGAATAAGTTGCGAGAACATAAAACAGTTGTTTGTACCGCAGATGGAAAAACGCAAGTGGTTTTCGGTGTCACAGACTTGGAAGTAAAATTCGAAGATGGGAGCCAATCGATCACGTTTTTCGTTATTCCAAGTATGTCGCAAAAGGTTATTTTAGGGTTCGATTTTTTGACTAAATTCCGAATAACGCCACATATAATATCTGAAGTTACCCTTGATGTGAAACCTGATGATAATGCCCTTTTCTTAACGGACGAGCAACAAGTCAAGTTAAAATTTATTAAAAATAGATTTCCGACCTGCGAAAAAGAAGGTTTAGGAAAAACGTCTATTATGGAGTACGTGATATAATGACAGCCCAATGCCCGTCCGATTAGAAAAATTAGTTCACGCGGAGATGGACGAAATTCTTCAATTAGGTGTGATCGAAGAGTCACCTAATAGTCTTTGGTCCAGTCCGGTTGTATTAGTGAAGAAGCCGAATAAGGTCCGTCTGTGTCTTGATTCCAGAAAGATAAATAGCGTAACCGTTAAGGACGCTTATCCTCTTCCTCTTGCCGCTTGATGGATCGCGTCATTCCTCCAAAACTGAAGAACCAAGTTTTTGTCTACTTAGACGATCTGCTCATACGGTCCGAAGACTTTGATAGCCACATGTCCGTTCTCTCTGAAGTTGCTCATCACTTGAGAAAAGCTGGTTTAACAATCAACGTTGAGAAAAGCAAGTTTTGCATCGCTGAGGTAAAGTATTTGGGATATATTGTGGGAAACGGAACTCTGCGAACCGACCCGGAAAATATTTCGCCCGTTACAAATTATTCAGTACTGACTAATGTCAAACAAGTCCGGCGTTTCCTCGAAATGGCCGGTTGGTACCGTCGGTTCGTAGATAACTTCGCGTCCATTACTACCCCATTGACCAACTTGTTAAAGTAATACAAAAACTTTACTTGGAATGACGAAGCACAAAAGTCGTCTGATACCTTGAAACAGGTTTTATGTTCCGCCCCTGTCCTAGCTAGTCCTAACTATGAGAAGCCGTTCATCATCCAATGTGACGCATCTAAACTCGGAGTTGGTGCGGTTTTGGCGCAGAACAATGAAGACGGTATCGAAGTCCCAATTGCATATTTCTCCCAAAAGCTCAACAAAGCCCCAATTATAGTGTTACGGGGCTAGAATGCCTCGCAGCTATACTTAGCCTAAAGTTCCGAGCTCATGTTGAAGGGCAAGATTTTACAATTGTGACCGATCATGCCAGTCTTCAATGGCTGATGCGCCAAAGCGACTTATCCACCCGATTAGCCCGATGGTCTTTGAAGCTTCAAGGTTACAGGTTCAACATAGTGCATAGAAAAGGCACCTTGAATGTAGTACCTGATACCTTATCCCGCCAGAACTTAGAAGAAATTAACGAGTTAGAGTTCCGTCCGTTAGTCGATATAGAATCGTCCGAATTTAAGTCCGAAGAATACATGAAATTGATAGATAACGTCAAAAAGAATCAAAATCGTTTGCCTGATTTACGAATACTTGAGGATGTCGTGTATAAAAGGACCGAACATCCCACTGGTAACCCTGAGCGAGAGGTATACAACTAGAAGCTATGGATTCCTAAAACCTTGGTTAACGACGTGATCCAGAACGCAAACTGCCAACCTAACAAATGCCACGGAGGAATCGCAAAGACCTTGGAGAGGTTAAGGATCAATTTCTATTGGCCCAATATGACGGTTGAAGTCAATGATTATGTCCGCGGTTGCGAAACTTGTCAACAAACCAAACCTTCCAACAGTGCGCTTCGATCCCCTATGTCCGCGCAATACACCGTTCAGCGTCCCTTCCAAAAACTCTATGTCGATTTCTTAGGCCCTTATCCCCGTTCAAAGCAAGGGAACATAGGAATTTTTATTGTTTTAGACCACTACACTAAGTTTCCTTTAATTAAAACGGTGAAAAATTTCAATGCCACAGGCATCTGTGATTTTCTAAAGGAAAACGTTTTTAGCATTTTTGGAACACCCGAAATCATTTTAACAGACAACGGGAAACAATTTAACTCTTCTCAGTTCAACAATTTACTTCCTGAACGGGGCATCAAGCATGTTTACACCGCGTTGTACAGCCCTCAAGCAAATGCAAGCGAGCGAGTTAACAGATCCATAATTGCGGGCATAAGAGCATACTTGAAGGTATGGGACAAGCACTTAGCCAGCATTGCCGAGGCATTGAGAGGTTAATTTCACCAGTCAATAGGTTGTACCCCGTATTATGCCCTCTTCGGTCAGCAAATGCCGTCGCATGGTGACATGGATTGCATTAATACGGAACTCAATTGGTGAGCATATGAAAAAGCTTTCGAAAGTTCTGCGAAAAGATATAATTTGCGAAATTTCGCGGAAAATTTTAAAGTAGGCGATAGCGTGTATCGTAGAAATTTTGTTCTAAGCGATGCCGCAAAAAAATTCTGTGCCAAGTTTGCGCCAAAGTTCATAAAAGCTAAAGTTGCTGCACGAAAAGGCAATTGCCTATATGAGTTAGAAGACGTTAATACAGGGAAGCGTGCGATTTACAACCAAAAGGATATCCAAAAAGATAGGGGCAAGTTACCGACCGCACCAACACTCGAGGGTGGGGGAATATGTACCGTGGGTACATGCATGCACTTAAGTCACCATCACTTAAACTTAGCATTTTTTTGGATACTGTCAGAACATTATCTGGTTTAGGAGTTGCCTTACGAGGTCACAGAGAGAACTTATTGTAAAACGAGAATCCTAGAATTTATTTAAGTGTTATCAAGTTAATTTCTAGACATAATCCAATATTGCAAGCGCATGTGGAATCTTCTGTGCGCGTAAAATATTTGAGTAAAACGATTACTTTTGAATTGCTTGAGATATAAGCAACAGAAACCTGTCAATCAATCGTCAACGAATGAAAAAGTGTGAAATTTTTTGCATTAATTGCCGACTTAACAACAGATGTCGGTCACCTAGATCAGATGGCTATTTGGGTAAGATATGTTGTGATTAACAAGGATATTTCAAATTCTCCTAAAATTGTAATCAAAGAGAATTTTCTGTGCTTTACCCGATTGAAAAAAAGAAGATGCAACGTCCATTTGCAATGAAATTACAGCAATCTGGTTTGAAATTTTTAATTTTGAGAAAAAAATATCATGTGGTCAAACCTATGACAGTGCCTCTGTCATATCTGGGTTTAGCGCAGGTGTCCAAGTGAAATTAAAAGACTTTCTCGACGACGGCGATGAATCATTTCTACCGTATATTCACTGTCTCAGTCATCAAATGAACTTCATTTTGATTCATGCAGCATAAAAAAACGCAGTGTCGTCAACCAAAGTTTTTTTCGCCATAATTTAAAGCATGTTTGTATATTTCGCTCACTCACATCGACGATGGGAAGAAATTTTGAGAGAGAGCGAAAGTTCGTCACGAACCTCTGACGATTTTGGCATCAAGCTTCTAAAAGAATTGAAGAAAGAAATATTTGGTTTAACTATTAGATCTGGCTTAACTAAATTTTCGAAATAGTAAAAGACTTCGTTTATTTGGGAACCAGCATCAACACTAGCAACAACATCACCTCTGAAATCCAATGAAGAATCACTCTTGCCAATAAATGCTACTTTGAACTAGGTAGGCAATTGAAAATTAAAGTCGTCTTTCGGCGAACGAAAATCGTACTCTACAAGTCACTTATCGTTCCCGTCCTGCTGTATGGTGCAGAAGCATGGACCATGAAAACATCAGATGAAACGGCTCTGGGAGTGTTCGAGAGAAAAGTGCTTCGAAAGATTTATGGACCTCTACGCATTGCCGATGGCGAGTACCGAAGAAGATTTAACGATGAGCTGTACGAGCTATAAGCAGACATCAACATAGTCCAGCGAATGAAAACGCAGCGGCTTCACTGGCCTGCCAAGAAAGTGTTTCTATCGGAACCCCCCCTATGGAAGCAGAGGTAGAGGGCGGCCACCACTCCGTTGGAATTTAGACGCTTAAGCGCCAATTAAGTAAATAATAAATCTGGAGAGGACGCATTTTATGATCGAATTGGTGAGGAATCTGTCAGTGGTGAAAGGATACTACACGTTAAAGGATTAAGTACAACACTTTGGGAATCTCGAATTAAAGCTGTTGAAGCGATAATACAAAATTTTTAATGTATCGTTAACTGCCTGGGGAATGAGGTTTCAAGAGTCGGAGTATCTGGGGAAGATATCATCAAAGTCCAATCTTTATTGTCCTCGATGAAATGGTTGTTTTTACTAAACTTGTTATGGTGACATTCAGTTCTTAGCGCAATTAGTTCTGTCCAAATTCAATTACAACAAGTAAGGAAGGCTAAGTTCAGGTGTAAACGAACATTACATACTCAGCTGAGAGCTTAGCTGCGTTGGTTTCGTAGGGTTTCGTAGATGGTTTTAAGTAGTTTTTAATTCCAAATATCGACCAAATTGTAGACCAAGGGTGACGTTTTTTGGAACGATTTTCCTTCAGCCTTTGTCAAATGAAAGTGATAATGAGTATTTTAAAAGGGAATGGGCCTTAGTTCTATAGGTGGATGCCTTTTCGAGATATCGCCATTAAGGTGGACCAGGAGTGACTCTATAATTGTTGTACGATATGGGTATCAAATTAAAGGTATTAATGAGGGTTTTAAAAGGGGTGGCCCTTAGTTGTATATGTGAGGCGTTTTCGAGATATCGACCAAAATGTGGACCAGGGTGACCCAGAACATCATCTGTCGGGTACCGCTAATTTATTTATATACTAGCTACCCGTTGTCCGGCGTAGCTCGGCCATCAATTGGAAAATTAAAACATTAATTTTTGTTCAGTGCCATTAGCAAATTTAGAATATATTCAAATGACTCAAGGTCTCAATAATTAAATTATTTATAACTCCAGTGCTTTTCAGATGCAAATCAGATGGTTTCAGTGCAAATCAGATGGTTTCCAACTCTTGAGCATGCTACATATAGTTGGCCATGTGAGAAGCAAGGATTTTCTAGATTTAATCCACAAACCTGTAATGATTGTCGTTGCGCTTTGTTGATGGTCACTGCAAAAGCCAGTCGAATAGGAAATTGTGTGCGTTTAAGTTCAAATGGCATATCAGTAGGTATCATTGGTATTCTTGGCAACAATACATCTTCACCTTTGAATTTGCGATTCAAAATAGTCGCTTCAATAACATTATTCATAATTTTTTTTCACCGACAGTCTAGTTCCATTGCAGAGATGCGGTGGATTAATGTTTCGGAGAAGAATAATGGGCACTCCTATTTTCAACTTCAGTAAATGTGGTGGTAATCCTGACAAATCTAATGAGTTCAGAAATTCAGTTGGGTAATTCACTGCTTGCTTTTGCTCTATAACTGTACCAATCGATTTATATGTTGTAGCTTCTTCTGGTATACTGAATTGAATGCTATTAGTTACGTTCCATTGAGACTTGAGCGAGATACGGATAGAAATTTAACATGCAAATGCAACAACAACGTTGTGATCCTGATATTTATCTGGTTCAATTTCTGATCCGAATAGCAGTTCTGTTCGTTTTGTTTTCTGTAGTAGATTTTTGACAGCTAACCACTTTTGAGTTGGTAGCACTCATAGCTCAACTATATGGTTGGTTCATCTCTACAGCAACAACATACATTTGTTCACATTGCCAAAATCAGAGTGTTGCTGTTAGACGAATGGAATGGAATGAAATCATAAAACTTAGCAGCATTTGTATGTAGTAAGAAAATGTTGTAAATTCGTTGGTTTCATTTTAAGTTTGCCATCTCCTTCTGACAATCTCTACTACAGTGAAATGAAAAAAATAAAATCAGCTGGTGAGATGAGCCAACCATATAGTTGAGCCATTGTAGCACTGAACTAAATATGTGTACGTTTGTGTATACATAAAAGAATTCGCCATATTTAAAAGCAAAAACACTGAAAGAGTAAACAACTTGAAGATGATGTAAGGAAAATAAATAGTTTGCTTACCTTCGAAACTATTTAAATGTTAATAATTCTATCAGTATCTTAAAATTTTGTGTACGTTTCTTCTTATTTTCAACAGATGTTTTATATTAGTGCTGCCAGTTCTCATAAAGTTGATCCAGATCGTTCCAATGAGATTTGAGCCAGAGCCAGAGCTCGATAAACCAATGGAACGGCCCTATTGTTAATGTCATTTACATCGATATTCGTCGCGGACAGTATTGCTCGGGCACTCAACCAATCGTAATTGTTGTAATTTTGGATGATGTTTGGAAACACTTTCTGAATCAACTCTTCTTTTGACATAGTCAAACTGCAAAAATCTGGTGGGAAAATGATACAATTGGTGGTAGCGTCAATTGGAATTTTCCCATTTTCAAAATCCAATAATTGTTGTGAGAATTGTGCTGCTGATGTATCATTTTGTAATTGCACTCGCATATTGGTAGTTAATGTTAATTTATGCACTCGTGACCATAGATTTGATGCTTTGTACCGTGGGTACATGCATGCACTTTGGTCACCATCAGATAAACACAGCTTCCCCTTATTTTTAAAATTTTTCTACTTTTGCTTTCTTTTAAATTTTCATACAGAACACTCTGTAGTTCCCAACACTATTCTAAGATTAACATCCTTCAACGATCAGTTCGAACATATGATTTTCGATACGAAAATTATCGATAATATAGATGTCAATTACTACCTCATGGGTCTCGGCCTTATATCCGGCCCGAAAATCGTTCTTTTCCTGAAGAACCATCGCACTTAGCATATCGTAAGTGTGGAAGTGTAGTTAGTGAACCAAGTACCCAATTTAACTCGAAAAGTTAAGAAAAATCGTGCTAATTTAATCAACTCAATTCCCACCATCCTTACATTCCCTGCAATCAAATTAAATCCAACTTAAAGAAATCGGTAATAAATGCTCTAAAACTTAAATCAAAGTTTTGTTTTGTGCTAAAAGTGTCTAAAGTGAAATCCCTCATTAAGCTACCTAACTAATGCCCACCAAGCGCAGCCTGAATAACTTGCGCAAAAGTTTTGTTGCGGCCGGAACAAATCACCAGTTGAATGCCCCAAATGTATGCCGGCAAATAGTGGCCGAATCTGGCTATATGCACCCAATGCGAAGTCTTATCACTTAAAACAAATTCCGGTTCCAGTAAGAATTTAACCTTAGCCTTCAAGACAATTTTCCTATATATTTTACATACTTATATCTAAATTTTCAATTTTTATATAAAAAGTTAGAATACAAGTAAGCCAGTGGAAAAGGCGATTTTCCACTTTATCATAATGTTCTAGTGATTCGTGATAGCTAGAAACGGACATAGAAAAAAAAATTCTAATTATTCAACAAAAAATGATCTTCGGCCCAACAAGTTGGTACCAATCGGTGAGCTGGCGTGTTCAAGTCGACCAGTCTTGGTTTGGCCGGGGAGGACTATCCACCCTCCCCTTCCATTTCGGGCTAAAGGCACCCAGTTGCACGGCAACTCCACCGCGAGTTCCGTGCTTGTCTCAGTGTCCCTCTTTCATTGATTTGATATCTCGGCATCAGATTAACAAGTTAATCAGATTGAGATATTGTGTTTTGTCGCAATTTAGGAATGTGACCAACCTTTTCTGTCCTGCAGTGTTACAACAATGTAAAATACATTGTTGAGGATGGAGCTGGTTTTGCTCAGACATTGCTTGAAGGTGGCACCTCCCTCCAACGCTATGCACCATCTTGTTATGATCAAAAACGCCCGTTCGCTGTGAACCAACTACCGACATAACCTATCAGCGCAAGTGTCTTTCCTTAAGCATGAATAGCTACTTAAATGTCATATAATTAATAAAACTATCTGATGTGTCAACAACAGACAGTGATGCTCACAAGTACTTACGAAACAAAAATTCGCAAGATACATCTTCACTGATTATGGTACTAAACCACTTGCGCATCAAGATACATCTCGTTAGTCACAGGTACTTGTGCGTTTAAGATCATGTTGAAACTGAACCCAGCTAAACGTTCTATTCAGTTTTGTTTGCAACTTTGATCTGCATTATTTGCTACTTATACATGCTCACATATTCTTCATTATTTGCTACTGTGGTATACAACTTCTAATAACTGGCTATGTTGTATAAACTTCCTCTTTATTCATCAATTACGCTCCGTTTTTTCCACAAGTTAGAGCTGTGGCCAACCTTTTCAACCATAGACCTGCGCTGGGGGCTTTCCCGCCTCAGCAATATCTTTACAATAGCCAACGTCGCCAACGTCAAATCTGCCACATTTTTTGGATGTGGCCATCCATTCTGCGAACGCCTCCTATTCGCAACGCAGTGTAAAGCAGCTTCAAACATCTCAAAAGACAAGATGAGCACCGGCCCACTCGTACGATTATCGATTGTTTTCGGCTGACGATAGACATACGTTTCTGCATCTCTCAGCGGTTTACACTCCGGTTTGCCACAATTATGTGATGTGACCACCACTTTCGTCTGCCCCTCAGGGTCAGTTTTTCAATGAAATTGGGTATACTGTGACAAGCAAAAGACCGAATTCCCATCGGTTTGCACGCCCCAAGGGTAAACAAGTCTACTCAGAGCGTGTCATAAAGTGAACTCTTGTTTGAAACCACAGCCACCGCGATGCTCCCACAAGGGGACCATCCCAGGACAGGAGATGAGACCTGAATACAAGCATCATACGATGCAGCGCATCAGGTCATAACTGGGTTTTCCTGCTCCCGTGGTAGCAGTTTTTATAAGGACCATGCGTAGGGTCCCACAGGGTGATACCAGCGTCCACCCTGCTCCCTTTCGAGTAAAATCACTACCCATGGATTGGTTAGCCATGGTATTATGGTCGCCTTTTACGACCGGTATACTTACCGTGGGCATATTCTAACCCCTAACCCACAGGGGCAATGTTATTATACATACAGACGTACTTACCTAGGCTTAACTAAGAAAAAAAAAACAATGAATGTTTAACTTAATACTTACCGCTAGATATATATTAGCCCCCTGTAGATATGGATTTAAGCTCACCTTAATATTTACCTTGTTCATAGTTGCCTAAAAGATTTAAATTTTGAAAATTTCAATTTGCATGGATAATTAGTTTTGTCTTGTACATACAGATCTACATAGATTACCATGTGATAAGTGTCCAAAGCTGACCTAGTTCCACAAAATGTTATCAGTTAACTTTTCTGTGTCATCTTCTTTCATCTTTTCTCACTCCCAAGCCAAACCACCACCAAAGTCAAATGCTGATCTTTGCAAAGTTTGGGGATCGTCTTAATCGCATGTCATAATCTCTTAGTTTTTCTTTGCTTTTTACCAAAGAGCTTAGCCCCTTGCTTTTTTCTTATTTACGCCCATGTCGATGGTGACCAATCCATAATCCCTTTTTATGCGACCTTCGCTTTCCACTTGTACAGTGGCGGACAGCAAAAGAGCACCTCTGTTTCACGAACAAAAACAGTAGCTACGTACCAGAGCAAGGAAGGCCTTCTTCGCTTCGTGGGACAGCGTTGGACTAAGTAAATGGTAACATAACAACAAAACATGTAAGTGAACTTAAAACATTTTATCCAACTACTATTTTAGTTTAACTAGAGAAGGTGCCTAGTCACACATGTACTTACATGCATATTACTTATGTATGTACGTAGATGCAGTCAATTTGTTTTATTTTGTTTGCGTGCACTAATTTTGCACATACATAAGTTCATACATATATAAATGTATAGGCATCTCCTCTTTGGGTTTTTTTGTGGTATCCATAGTTTTTTGCGATTGTCAATGAATCTTTAATTTAATATCTTTGGTCTGATTCCGTAGTTAGTGTGGGCGGTCAGATTGGGGGCCCTATTAACATCTTAGAGCCATGGTAGGGTGGGTTAAGGGCAGCCGTTCACTTTCTACGTGCGCTGCCACGTATGGGGTTTTCCAGGTGCAGGTTGTGGGTCTCATGCTTTCGGGTAAGTTTCATACGTATGCAAAGTATTGTTCCCGTTAGGCCCCCTAAGATGACAGATGGTCGCTTGGTTTGGTGTGAGTGCTTAAAACCCTCCCCAGTCTAAAGCTCCCGAATGAATGCCAGTGCACACACCGCTCGTACCAAACATGCATTGCAAGCCCATCTTAGGTACAGAGGCTGAAGGGGTTTGTAACAGCTTTTAGACATGCGTTCAATTCATCAGCAGGTGTCGAACGTGGAATAACGGGCAATGTTTGACGGAAATCACCTGATAATAAAATGAGTGCCCCACCAAATAACTGTTGATTTCTACGAACATCTTGCAATGTTCGTTTAAACACGCAATTGGTTGTGAAGTAAGAGTTATTGTGAAGTACTCACAAAGTAGTCTAATAAAGACCATTGTGCATTATTGAATATTGGAGATATTTATTCAACCGTTTTGCGATTCGTTCGTTTGCAGAAGGTTTAAAATAAGCGGAGTTTCCCTAAATTCATTACAATATTCTGTGACAAAAGAATTAAGCTTACTGCTATTGTTGTTGATTATTTGGAGATCAGTCTACTAAATGAAGTGTATGGTGGACAGGATACACAGATTGGAAACATTTGTCAACATCTGCCATAGCACACGGTCAAAGATAAGCACATCTTTTGAGCGCAATAGCTGCTTCGTCTTTAGATATTCGGCACCAATTTGATAAACAAATTATCGAAGAAGCAAAAAAGGCGTACGGTTCTTAGCAGTTTTTATTTTGGATACTGTCAAAACATTATCTGGTTTAGGAGTTGCTTTACGAGGTCACAAAAAGAACTTATTGTAAAATGAGAATCAAGTTAATTTCTAGACATAAGTAATCCAATATTGCAAGCGCATATTGAATGTTCTGTGCACGTAAAATATTTGAGTAAAACGATTACTTTTGAATTGCTTGAGATATTAGGAACAGAAACCTGTCAATCAATCGTCAACGAAAGTAAAAGTGCGAAATGTCCCTCACCTAGATCAGACGGCTATTTTGGTAAGATATGTTGTGATTAACAAAGATATTTCAAACTCTCCTAAAATTGTAATCAAAGAGAGTTTTCTGTGATTGACAAAAAAGTGATGCAACATCCATTTGCAATGAAATTACAGCAATCTGGTTTGAAAAATTTAATTTTGAGAAGAAATATCATGTGGTCAAACCTATGACAGTGCCTCTGTCATATCTGGGGTAGAGGAGGTCTCCAAGTGAAATTAAACGACTTTCTCGACGACGGCGATGATTCATTTCTACCGTTGTTTAAGGGGGTGTGGTTAATACACAATTTACTTCCTTTCCCTGGCGAGATATAGCTGTGGTGGTGATGGTGAGGATTGTGGCGGCAGTAGCAACGCGTTGCACTTTTATGGTATTGCGAGTGCACTTCCCTTCGTTTGGATGTGGATGTGGATGCTTCGGTGGCGGCGGTGATGGCATTGTGATGGGTACGACGATGGTGGTGTGATGTGGTGGTAGTGTTGGCTGAATATGGTGGCGGTGGCTGGATCGGGATAACTAATATTTCGCACGAAATATTTCGAGGAAAAAAGAGGGTATGCTTCTTCACAAAGCAAATCGGTTCTATACGCGAAAACTATATGGACACTATTTTCACGTTGGATCAAACAATGCTAAGGTACATAAATTTGCGAGTTGATGAGAACACGGTATTTAATTTTAGAAACAGATTATTTCGTTTAATTTAAAATTTTGATGGTTTTACAAAATTAATGTATCATACCGGGATGAGTAAAGAATTCGAATAAATAAGATAAAATCAAATGTCAAAAACAATAATAAATATATGTATGTGTGTACATAGTCACATCTGTCAACCCATTGTTGGGGTTGCCAGAGAGGAGAAATACGCTTGCGTGTTAGCGTTCAATTCTATGAGTACGTGACTCATACATGAGTACAGCTCATAAGAACAATTCAAGTACTTAACTTTAATATAAAATATGTACGTAATATAAGATATTACGTATTTGTACGTGCAAATTATTCAGGATGCGTACTTATACGTAAATTCAAAATTCAATTTTCAAGTTCTTAAGACTAATTTCTATTAACTAGAAGGCTTGGTTGTTGGCGACTACGACGGTAGCTCAAACATCGTCCCCGCCCTAGGCGCGTTCAGCGGCTAGAGCCTCTTGCAGCTATTGAAGTGTCCGTAACGCATCTCGTACGAGGAGGTCTGACACCTTTCCCCTGAAGGTGGCAGTCTGCAGCCCTTGAGCGGTGCACCGAACGGTGCGTCGAGCGGCAGTAGATGCTGGCGGTTGTGCGTCGGTAGCTGGACGAGACCGAGAGATAGCTGGGCGAGAACTGGGTCGCACGAAGGGGGCAGAGGGTACCTGAGGTGGTACTACTTGGCGACCAGGCCAGGGTGCCTGGGTATGACGTGGGATGCTCGGGGTGCATCCCGTCGATGCAGCAGAGAGTGGTGCCTTAATCTGCAAGTTCGACAGCGATCACAGCGCCAAACAATTAAAACAGAATTTGTGCGGCCTCGTGAGTATTCATAGTTGTGGCGGTTTCATTTTCCTAAATATAGCACAATTTCGGAGGGCGTGCTGACGTGTGCAAATCCGGCATCGTCTATAGTCTGCTAGCAGGTTCAAGGTTCGGGACTCGCCGGTGTGGTTCGGATCGACGATCTCCGATCTCACTGACTTTCGGGATGCCGGTTGGGCGCGATCCATAGCGATATGGAAGTACAGTTGTAAATGCCTTTTAGGTCGTGAACGGACGTGTTTGTTTTGTGCTGTGGGGTGCGCGCTTAGTATACACGACTAAAAAGCTCTCTACTGTTTGCACCAAGGATTAATAAAATATTGTTTTTAAGTGTTTCGTACACATCTTCACCAAATTTTAACTATTTAAAAAATGAACTGTGTAGTGTGCAGAGAAAAGGTTGATTGCTTTGGTTTAAAAAAAATAAATGCAGAGATTGCAATAGTTATCTTCATGGCCTGTGTGTAAAAATAAACGCCGCGGAAATAGAGTACATGAAGACACAGAATGTGAAATATCGCTGCAACCAGTGCTCGTCTGAGCGCCGAAACATTGCCACCAAATCAACCTTTGAAACAACTAACCAAAACCAGTATTTCAGCTGAGCAGCTACAACAAAATACCATACAAAATTCCAATAACACAACAAACCAAATGCCAATTAGCGGCCCTACGGTAAATGAGGAGAAAACTGATAAAAACATAACACTTGAACTCTTGTATAATAAGATGGTGATTCTCAAGGCAATAAACATTGATTTTTTGGAGACAATTAATAGACTGAAGGGGGAGAATATCGCGCTGACTCAGTCTCAACCTTCGCGCTGTTCGGACGTGTTTCTAAGTGCTCGCTTGTATTTTTGTAAATATTAAATTATTTTTGATTGTTTGTGTTTTAGTTGAATACCTAATACAAAATGCCGTGTATTTGTGGAAATAGGGTCGATCGCGGTCAACCTAAAATTCAATGCGCTAAGTGCAGTGAACTTTTTCATTTGCATTGTACCGGTGTTTTGCCTACTGATCTTGACTATTTGAGTGAAACCAATAGTGCTTTCTATTGCAAGGTTTGTGCATGTGAACGACGTCGCTCTATTCGCTCGCCACCCCCCACTGTCATTGCTACATCAACAATAAATACAACTGAAAATACAGTAATTGATTTGTCTGCGCTGTGCAATGACTCAATTGTCGATACTGTAAACAATGAAAATGAGCGAAGTGTTGTTAATAATGTTAATATTGAACAAACACTAGTATCTTTAGTGAGTGAAATTTACCTGCTTAAAGCTAAGAATGCAGAGCTCATAACCGAGCTGAATTTATCACTCGACGAAGGCCATCGTTTGCGTGCTCAAATTAGCGATTGGCAAGCAGAGTTTCGCTCTGATTTTAAACACCTTTGTGACAACAACACTGCTGTAGCGAATGATGTGAAAGTTTTGAGAGAAGATTTTGCGAAGTTATATGTTAAACAGCCATTGCCTTTGAACAGCTTTCATTTTCGATCTTTGTCTGACACTCATCTTCATAGCGCTTCATCAACACCTTCTAACATAGATAGAACATCACTAAGAATTAAGGTCCAGATGGTGTTCCTAGTTGTGTACTCACATACTGTACAGTTAACTTATCTGAGCCGATACATAAATTATTCCAATTATCTGTGGAATCTGCCACTTCTCCATTGATTTGGAAGAAATCATTAATTTTACCTTTGCACAAAAAAGGTAGTAGGTCTAGTATCGGGAACCATAGTGGTATAGCTAAGCTTTCAGCTATTCCCAAAACATTTGAGCGAATAATTACATGTCAACTTCAACACATGTGTAGCTCCATATTATCGCCCTGCCAGCATGGTTTTGTGCCGCGTAGATCAACTACTACCAACTCGCTAGAGTTTACTTCTTTTGTAATGGATGGATTTTTAAACAATATGCAAACGGATGTGATTTATACCGACTTCAGTAAAGCGTTGGACTCTGTCAATCATGAGCTTTTAGTTTACAAACTTGATTTATTTGGATTTCCGAAGCATTTACTTGCATGGCTCGAAAGCTATCTCGCGAATCGGACTCAACAAGTTTGGTTTAAAAACAGTCTTTCTAGGTTGTTTGATGTAACGTCTGGTGTGCCTCAGGGTAGTCATTTGGGACCGTTACTTTTTACCTTGTTTATAAATGACTTACCACAAACTCTCATACATTCCCGAACTCTTATGTATGCGAATGATGTTAAACTTTGTTACTCATACTTGCCTTCGAAGTCTTCCCGTGTGGAGTTTCTTCAGGCAGACTTGGACTCATTTCAATGCTGGTGCACTGCAAATTTACTAGTTTTGAATTGCTCGAAGTGCAAACTAATGACATTTCACCGAGTGAAGCCAAGTTTGACATCGTATACGTTAAACAGCACACCTTTGGAGCGTATATCTGTCGTAAGTGATCTAGGCGTTCTTTTTGATCCTAAACTGACATTTAATACGCATATTTCATCAATGGTAAGCAAAGCAACGGGTATACTCGGTTTTGTGAAGCGATATGCTAAGGAGTTTAATGATCCGTATCTGACTAAGACCCTCTACACATCGTTGTTACGACAAATCTTAGAGTATTGTTCGTGTGCCCAGGGTATCAAAACTTTATAAAGCGTATTGAGTCAGTACAGAAGCAATTCATTATATTTGCACTACGTGGTCTTAACTGGGATTCTAGTGTGCATTTGCCACCATATAGAAATAGGCTTCTCCTTATAAATCTGCCAACTTTAGAAAATCGAAGAACTTTACTCGGGGAAATGTTCATTCACAAGCTCATTATGGGCGAGATCGACTCATCTGATCTTGTTAGTCGACTAAATTTTGCTGTTCCTGGTAGAACGTTCAGGCACTTTGTGCCTTTTTATTTACCACTTTGCCGGCAAAATTTTGCCAAAAATAATCCACTGCGAAGCTGGTGTTCGCACTACAACAACTTGTATAACTGCATCAGTTTTGAATGTTCGTTTTCCGAATTACATAATTCAATACTGTCACGTCTGGCCTGATATTTTGTACTTTCTTTCACATGTATGGTTGAATTTAATTATTTTTAATTGTAACATTAATTTTATATTTTATATATCTTAGTAGTCGACCGCATTGTGTCTGTGTTGACTTTAATCCAAATAAATTAAATTAAATTAAATTAAAAGAAAAAGTCGCAAAGCTGGAATGTCAAGTGAATTGGAGTGAGCAGAAGCGACTGGAGAGAGACGTTGAAATTGTTGGGATTCCTAACATAGCCCCGACAAAATAGACGACTGCATTGGCGCTTCCCAAGGCAGTCGGTTCTATGTACCGGAGCGACTCGGGATTTTTCCCGACCAAGGACTGCTACATATTATCTTACTCCGGGAAGGTATCGAACCCAATCCGGGTCCGTCTCCTGACCCCGGTCCTGAGAAATTGTTTTGCTGCATTTGCCAGAAAAGAATCTTTTTAGGACGGTCATACTCTGTTCAGTGTGTCTCGTGCAAGGGATGATTGCATCGGACAGGTTGTTCTGGGCTTGATCCCAAAACCCGACGTCCACGTAACTTTTATAAATCTTTTGTGGCTCCTTGCTGCTCACGCCCAAGGGCGTCCCGAAGTCTACACCTAAGCGTATCCCCACTACCTTCCAGCAGCTTCGCTGCTCAGCAAGCCACAACAAGTACACGCTGCTGCTCGCGCCCCACGGCGCCAACAACTCAAACAGCTGATACCACTCATAACTACTACCTTCGCAGTAGAGCTGGTAGCAATGCTGAGCATCAGCCCCTGCCCCCGTCTTCTTCTCCCCCCCTCTTTTCTGGCAGCAATCGTGCAGGTCAGGGAAACAGACTCTTAGTCCCTGCCTCCGTTTGCACCGTCTGCCAGCACAGAATATATAGGTTTGCGACATCCGCTCAATGCAACTCCTGCCTTGGGTGGTGCCAATTTCCTAGATGTTTTGGTCTCCGCGACGGCAACCCCTCGACGGGTTTCATCGCGCCATGTTGCCAGGTCGCAAACCCAAATCATCCGGGTACCCCAATGCTTGCCCAAGGGCGCCCAGTCCCAAGGCCACAACAGCAATTGCGTCCTGGCCTTCCACAACCTAGGCGTAGTCACCCCTCACTTACCCCTAGAGTGGCGGCGTCACCCCTCATGCACTTCAGAATTCTGCAGTTAAACTGTAATGGACTAACTGGGAAGATTACGGAGATAGTCGATTTGATATTTGATCCTGGCATCGACCGCAGGGACAATGTCTTAGAACGTCAAGGCCTATCTGTCCGGTCAGGCGATGCAAATCTAGAAATCATCAACATCTACATCCCTCCTGTCACCTGTTGCCCCAGTGGATACCGCCCTAATATCGAGGCCTTACTAACTGGCAACAATCGCATTATCTTAGGTGATTTCAATGCCCATCACGACCTATGGCATTCAAACTTGCGGGCGGACAGTAGGGGTGAGATGTTGGCGGATCAAATAGACGAAACGACATTCTGCACAATAAACGGAGACGCCCCCACACGTATGGTAGGAAGCTGTCATAGCTCGCCAGATATCTCAATCGTGAGCGCAGAACTCGTAAACTGCGTCAACTGGCAGCCGATGGTAACATTGGCATCCGACCACCTGCCCATACTTATTTCGTTCGAGCGTTCCGCCGACTTCATCGTCACCGAAAAACGCACTTTCATAAACTTCAAAAAAGGAAAGTGGGAAGAATATAAATCTGCAACAGACAGCAGCTTTGCTGCCCTCCCTATCCCGACTGATGCCCGCAAAGGGGAACATAAACACAAATTCAGCGCGTCACCAATTACCATTACCGCTAGAGAGGTTGAGGATGCCATTGGTCGCGCTAAACCATCCAAAGCAGTGGGCCCAGACGGCATAGCCATGCCGATGCTTAAAACCTAGGGAAAGAGGGTTTCAAATATTTAGCGCATGTCTTCAACCTGTCTCTTTCCACCTTTGTCATACCCGAGAAATGGAAAATGGCCAAGGTGGTCCCGCTACTAAAGCCTGGGAAACCAGCTAACGTAGGTGAGTCATATCGTCCGATATCTCTCCTATCGCCAGTGGCAAAGACGCTTCAAGCCATTTTGCTCCCTTATTTCCAAGCACATTTGCAGCTAGCCCCTCATCAGCATGGCTTCAGAAAACTCCATAGCACTACCTCCGCGCTAAATGTCATTAGCACCCAGATAAATTGCGGTTTGAATCAATACCCCCACCATAGAACAGTACACGTAGCGCTAGACCTATCAAAAGCTTTTGATACGGTCAACCATGGCTCGTTACTGCAAGACCTGGAAGGGTATACCCTTCCCCCATGTCTTAAAAGGTGGACCGCAAATTATCTGGGTGGTCGGCAGGCATCGGTGCAATTCAGAAACGAAACATCAAAACAAAGGAGAATTATACAAGGGGTGCCACAGGGTGGTGTCCTATCCCCGCTTTTGTTTAATTTCTACATATCTAAGCTACCTTCACCACCGGAAGGAGTCACAATCGTTTCCTACGCCGATGACTGCACAATAATGGCCACAGGCCCAGGCCCAGAGATCGATGAGCTATGCAATAAAATAAACGGCTATCTCCCTGATCTCTCCAGTTTTTTCGCCTCGCGAAACCTGGCATTGTCACCGACTAAATCTTCCGCGACCTTATTTACAACATGGACGCCCCAAATGTCGACCATATTGAACATCCACGTCGATGGCACTACGCTACCGACTGTACTACACCCCAAAATCTTGGGTGTGACGTTTGATCAGGATCTACATTTTGGTGCGCACGCAACCGCAATTGTTCCAAGAATTCAGAGCCGTAATAAAATCCTCAAATACCTTGCTGGCAGTACCTGGGGAAAAGATAAAGAAACGCTCTTGACCACATACAAAGCAATTAGCCATGCGTTTACGTGCTACGCGTCACCCATATGGTCGCCAAGCCTAAAAACCACCCACTGGAAGAAACTACAGGCCTGCCAAAATACTGCTCTCAGAATCGCCACGGGCTGTCTTCTTATGTCCCCAGAACACCATCTGCATAATGAGGCGAGAATACTCCCCATCAGGGAGAGAAATGAGATGCTGACCAAACAGTTTCTGTTGAATACCCAGAAACCTGGGCATCCCAACAGACATCTGATTGACGAACCAGTACCGCCTAGGGGCCTAAGGAGTCATCTCCGTAAGCATTTTGAGGAAATACGGCACCTGAGAACCCAGCCGTATGAAGCGAAAAAACACAAGCAGGTCCTTGGTGAACTCCATAGACAGGCGTCGGACCTTTATGTCGGGAATTGCCCGGTGAATCCAGTACTTGAAGAAAAATATTCAGAACTCGCGGAAGAGGAACGCATACTCCCCAGGGAAACGCGTGTCACTCTTGCTCAACTTCGTTCTGGATACTGTAACAGGTTAAACTCTTACCTATCCAAAATCAACCCCGACATACAAAATGTATGCCCCGCTTGCAATGTGTCCCCACATGACACCAACCATCTCTTTAATTGTAATGTGGAACCAACGCCTCTAACACCCCTTTCCTTATGGTCCACCCCTGTTGAAACGGCAAGTTTCCTTGGACTCCTGTTAGAGGATATTGATGACAATTTGTGGTCGGTCGCGGCTGTTAGGTGGGGCGAGCATTGCTACAACAACAACAACAACAAAAAATATAAATATGCGTGGTTTAGTAATACTAAGTTTATGTTGATAAAAGCTGATAATGATGCAGTTGTTGTTGTACGATCGTTTGATGATTTGTCTGGTATTCCGGACTAACTTTATATTTTTATCGTTTTTATTATTTTGTTTCGAGTTCTTTAACTTATAACGAATTTCAATGATCTCTACATCGACAACCCTATCAATAACAATAGCCCTTTAAATAATGTTAACCAGCTCTCTTATATTGAAAATTGTATTTATATATTGCATTAAAATATACGTAGTCTGCGGCAAAACTTCGATTCTCTACTATTCCTAATTATAGCCGTGCTTAAAAAGGGTAACAGGGAAGATATAAATAACTATAGGCCTATTTCACTTGTATCCTCTATATCTAAGGCCTTTGAAAAAGCTCTTAAAAATCGAATTATGCAGTTTCTAGAAAGCAGAAGCATTTTTAGTCCAAGGCAGTTTGGTTTTAGAGCAAACCGCTCTACTGAAGATGCTCTCCTCTGCTCTTTTATTTATCAAGAGTTGGACAATAAAAAAAATTGCGCTGGTCTTTTCGTAGACATAGCCAAAGCTTTTGACATGGTAGATCATGCTAGTTTAATAAATAAATTATATGATGCCGGTTTTCGAGGATTTGCACATAAGTGTTTTCAATCTTACCTTTCTGAAAGGGTACAATGCGTCAGAGTTTGCGGAAAGCTGGGGAAAACTAATCCAATCACAAGAGGGGTTCCGCAAGGCTCCGTGCTCGGTCCCATCTTATTTTTAATTTATGTCAACTCATTTTTGGATATGCCCTTCTTGGGGAAAGTCACTGCATTCGCAGATGATCTTGCGATGGCCTATAGTTCACCTAACACCCTTGATTTGATGTATTATAAACCATGATGTACATTTTCTGAGAACTTGGTTTGCAAAACATAAGCTCGTCGCTAGCAGTAAGACCAAACTCATGAGTTTTAGTCTAAATATAAAAAAACCACCGGATGTAAGTATTGTTTTTCATTCTGCGATTTGCGAGCGATTTGCTTTACATGACAATATGTGCCAAGATTTTCAATCCGGTTCCTTCGCCTCGCTTGTGGCCTGTAGTAAGGACTTCTTCACGATAGAATTTATTGATGAATTTCAGTATCTGGGTGTAACGTTTGATACGAATATGAGCTGGGGTAACCATATATCCCGTCTATAAAAATATCTTCAATCCTCTTTGCGTTGTCTTTATCATCTAAGAATTTCTGGTTCCAACAATCTTCTCAAAATAGTTTATTATGCGTTCTTTCATTCTAAATTAAAATGCGGAATCGGCTGTTGGGGTGGCGCCACCCTTAACAAAACCCAATCCTTACTAGTATTGCAAAAGTATGCTGTTCGAAAAATATCTAATGTTAATCGGCTGCATCCATCGAGAGAACTTTTTAGAAGTATAGGGATTCTTCCAGTCAAAGACTTGTATTATTTCAAAGTTTTAAACATTTTTTTCAATAGATGTGGCTACCTGCAAAGTATGAGGTCGGAAACATATAACCTGAGGACAAACTCACAAACTAGATTCGTTGTACCGTCGACCAGAACCACACATTCAAGCAAGTTTTTCACAATTGTTTCACGAAAACTCTTTAATCTACTTCCCACCGAAATACGTAATTTACGGAATCTTCGGCAATTTACAGAAAGTGTTAAGTCCTTCCTCTTAGGCCTCGCACACAATGAAATCGAAGTTTTGCTTCAGCCAGCTACATAAACCGTTTTTAATAACAAATACTTCATAATTTTTCTGGTAACTGCTTTTCCTTTCATTTACACATGGGTTTGTTGGAATTTTAGCTAAATCTTTTTATATACTATAACTAAACAACTATTTATAATTTAATCACTTTATTTAACAGTCCACCCCCACTGTATTATTTATATTTGCTATAATTGATATTTGTCACTATGCTGAATTGGCACAAAAATGTCTTAACTTTTCCTATATCTATTTTTACATATATCCCATATATATAAGATTAAATTGTTTGCTTTTTACGATGTTATTTTAATATGTACAAGAAAAATGCCTAATAAATGAATGAACGAATGAATTAATACCTTGAAGGGAGTATTTTTGGATGACTTCGTGGGAGGCAACTTTCAGAAAGTCAAAAAATTCCTTTTCGGTTGCTCTTTTAGCTCCTATAAACGTTTTGCCATTATCGCTCATCATTTTCGCTGGGTATCCGCGACGTCCGACGAAGCGAGAGAATGCTGCGAGAAAAGCGTTAGTTGTAACATCGGAGCACAACTCAAGGTGGACAGCTTTTGTAGAGAAACATACAAAAACGGCCGCGTAACCCTTTATTAGGGTGTGAGACCTTACATTGAGGATTCTACGTGAAAAGGGCCCGCAAAATCAACACGGGTGATAGTAAAAGGCGGAGCATAATTGCACCGTTCCGGGGCAACGCTGCCATGATTTGGGAGCGGATTTGCTTCTTATGGAGGGTACAGATTTTGCATTGGAGGATACATTTCTTTATAAGGGGTTTGAGCCGTAGGGATTGTTGCAAGAGACGCACCTCGGCGTGGAGAAGTAGCTTATGCAGGAACTTAATATAGAGAGTCGCGAATCGCGATTTTTCAGGGATGATGATAGGTTGTCGTTCATTAGATGGCATGGTCGATGGGCTAATCTCCCATTCACCCGAAGCAGCCCATCTTTACCGAGCGATGTACTAAGAACCGAGAGGGGCTTCGTTTGTCTATCACCATAGAGTTTTCTAAACACTCCTTTTCATGGGCAAAGGAGCGGGTTTGCGTCAAGGCTCTAATTTTACATTTCGCTTTATGGAAATCATCGTAAGAGAGAGTGGAGGACGCGGAACGTGTGCTGACTCAGGTTGGGGATGAATTTTAAAACATATGCCATTACCCTAAGGGCCCGTGAAAAAGAAGAGAATCGGTCGAGAAAATCCAGCCATGCTAGAACTATTTCCGAGTGAGACCACAGTGTTACTTTTGTAATCGAGAGGTTGAGGTTTGACTGGACTACAGCAACGAGACGTGCCAAAAGAAGAGCCGCGCATAGTTCTAGCCTTGGCAGGCTGGAAGTGCGAAGGAGTGCAACTTTACCCTTGGCAACCAAGAGATGAGAGGAGGTACTGACATCGTTAGTGGTCCGAACATATATATTGGCGCAGTATGCCTTTTCCGATGCGTCACAGAATGCATGCAGTTCTACTTGCTGGTTGGGGTTATAGCTGACCCATCAGGCGATCTTAATGTTCGAGATACCGTACAAAATTTTCGTGAATTGAGACCTCTTTATGAGACGGAGGGGTTTAACTTCCTCGTCCCAGTCGGTTCCGTCTATCCACAATTCTTGAAGGAGAATCTTTGCCTGAATCATTATCGGCGTAAGCCGCCGTGCAGGGTCAAAAAGTTTAGCGACGGAGGAGAGGAACTGACGCTTTGTCCCAGCAGACGACGGGGGCATAGAGTCGATTGTGTACGAGAAGGTTTCGGTGATGGCGTTCCATGCCGGCGTTGAATGCCGAGAGTTTTGGCGTTACTCGTTTTCTCAAACTCTAAGAGATTTGTGTCGAGCAAGTCCTCTTTGTCGATATCCTTCTGAATACTAGGGTGGTTGGCCGTTATTTTTCGTAACGGGAATCCTGCTGAACCGAGCGTCAGCAGGGAGTATTAAGGGAGTACCCTGATGCTGATTTTTTCGAGGCGTTAAATACGACCCTTACCTTCGTGGATTTTTTCTCGGGCTTTATAACCGCATGATGGGGGAGATAAAACGAGGCGCATTTCCCTTCGTTGAATTTTCGAAGCCCGTTTCGTCCATATGATCGAGGGTGATGTATTCTTCTAATACATTATCATATATTTCCTTGAGATTTCCTATTCTGGGGAGAGTTTTTTCCATCCCTAAGAATTGGCTGAGAACCCAGGGGCGCGAATTGGATAAGGAGATCGCGTCAGGGAAGCTAGGCTTAAAGGGGAGCCTGACCACAAAACGTCAATTATCCGCGCGGGTAGTTGTGCCTGTGTAATAATTTTCACAAAACTCATCTTCAGGAGTTTTGTCATTGAAGCTGGGTATTTCTTCTAATTCCCAAAACTTCCTTAGTAGGGAGATTAGCTCGTTATTTGTTGCCTCTGATACTTGGACGGAGAAGGCGCCTTGCCGCTGATGATCCATCCAAATATCGTGTCTTGGGCTAACAGGTGGGGTGAGAGCCTTTCAACGCCTTCCTTAATTATTTGGGGGATTATGTCACTACCTAGAACAAGGTCTATTTGGCTCCATCCCAGTGACAATTCGAATTCGAGACTGTTTCCACAGGGTTACCATGTTTTCCGGGAGTTTTGAGGTAACGAGGTATATAAGAAATGGGTCCCAGTTATCTGTGGAGCCTTGTTGCTTGGCGAGAATTTGAAGACAATTATTTACCGACGATTGCAACCTTTGAATGTTTTCACTGTTTTCCGTGGTGATCGTTTTTAAATTCATCAAGGCCCGTATTTGATTATCTACGAGAACTCGTCTGTTCTCGTATCGGGACTTTAGGGCTTCCTACGCTAAGGCAAAGTTGTCATCAGTCAAGGGAAATTGGTTGACTATTTGAGCTGCCCTACCTTGGGTTTTGTATCTGAGGTGATACAATTTTTGCGCATGGGAGAGTTTGTGGTGGTTAATGTAAACAGCTGTTAACATGTCACGAAATAAGGGCCATTTTTCATAAACACCATAAAATATTTCGGTATCGCAGGGAGGGATTTTTAGCGAAATACCGGAGTTGTCGGATGGATCTGGTGTGACGGTAGGGGGCGCGGGTGCATTTGCTTGTTTAAGCAACTGAAGCTGGTCTTCGATCTGGGCTTTTGTGTCTTCATACGCTATTAGACAGGACATGTACTTGCTATTAGCAGATGCTGGGAAGTCTTCGGGCAGGTCCTGACCTGCGGTTTCAACGATTTTATCGAAAGCGTGTTGGACTCTATTCCAGAATTTTTCGATGTTCGAATTTTTTATATTGAGGGAAGACTCAGTGTTGTCTTGGAGGGACATCGACCTAAACCGAGCACAACAATCCATGAAATTGTCCGTTTCGGATATAAATTTTTTGGGGGCGGACGACAACTTAAATTTTTTGACTGTTTTACTTTGTCTGGTTTCCTCGTCACTCATTTGTGAGCTTAGTTTTATGATGCTTAGAGTTGAGAATTAATAAAATTTAACTTAGAGCGAAAAACTTTTTTTTTTTTTTTGAAGAGTCTTTGCTTTTAACTATGTGTGAGGGAATTACGTTTATATTCACGATAAATAGCGAGAGAGAGTAATTTTCAAAATCAAAAAAAAGTTTTTGAGCTAAATTTTATTTGAGGGAGTGACCGAGTTTGACCACTGTGCCGCGTTTGCACTGTATTTAATGTATATATGTATGCTTATGTATGGGGGAGGGTTAAATATACGTGGGAAAAATACAAATATATATGTAAATATGAGTAATTATTTCTTAAGATTTTCACTATCGATATTTTTGTGGACTGTATAAAGAGGAATACAGAGTAAAAATAATAGATATTCAGGTAGTTTTTAGCTTTACAAGAGAGAATATATCTATTAATTTTTTTTTGTTTTTACGCTAATGTACGCACCGAACCACTCTTGTACCACTGTATGGGATTTTATATTACCGCTTATTTGTGTAAATAATTTTGTGTATGCGTGTGCATAAGTGTGCGAGCGCAAGTAAGACACAATTTTTTTTTCAATATTTGTTCATGTGGGGGAAACTCAGAAATTAGCAGGGGTTTTGCAATATATTTAATTGGCGACTAGATATATTTTAATTTAAAATGAGAAAATTTTAAATTATTTAGAGATTTGTCGCATTAAAATATAAGGGGTGCTCTTAGCAAGTGTGCCCACTGTAGCTAACTACTGAGTTTTTCTTATTTTGCTTTGCACATATACCGTACTGAGTTTTGCAATATGGGGTTATTGCTGTATATATATATATATATATATATATATATATATATTAGGGCGGGTCGATTTAAAAATCGCTCATTGCTCTGTGAAAATCGTATTCTAGGGAGGGGGGACATCAGAATTCGTTTTAGAGGTATGGTTCCTTCGGCAAAGTTTCTTATTTTGATCCCTAGAATATGATTTTCACAGAGCAATGGGCGATAGCTGTTCAAATAGCTGGATTTCACAAATTGATGCGAAATTGAATATGCAAAAGAAGAGCATCATTAAAGAGCTATCTGAGACCATCGTTAAAGAGTTGTCTGCATGCATGATAGAGTCAGATGAGCGCGTCTTGCAGAGACTCGGGGAGTTGATGGCTGACTTCACCAGTCTACAACTGTTTGTCGGAAACATCGAAGAACGAGTGGCAAAATTTGAGATTGAGTGTGCACAAGTACAACAACTGAGCTCTGACCTGGACACAATAAAAGCGCAGCTGCATGACCAATCCGAAAATGCACTACACCAGCTGAATTCTGAGATGCAAACACTACGTTCGCATTTGGATGACTGCCAAAAATCCCTTATTTCAGCTGATGTTATTATAAGATGTATCCCGCAAACGAGTGAAGAGAACTTGAACGAGACATTCTCTAAACTGTGCCTTGTAGTAAACATAAATCCCCCACCAGTACGTGCTGCTTTTCGCATACCGAGCAAAGACACAAACAAACCAACAGCGATAATAATTAAAATGATGTCTACAAATGACCGCTCATTATTGCTTGCAGCGGCTGCTTGTTATCGTAAGTCAGCTAATAATTCAGTTTCTCTAAGAGACATTGGTCACAACAAAGACGGGCGAGTGGGTATTTATGAGAGCCTAACAAAACAGAATAGAGATGTTTTGCAATTCGCGATGCAGCTTAAGAGGCAAAATAAATTATCTTCTGCATTTTCAATGCTTAGCCAAATATACGTGCGGGTGAACCCCAAATGCAAAGCACTGAAAGTATCCAGCATAAGCGATGTTCAGAAAGCAGTGAACTCGTGAAAAGAAGAGTGAGATTAGATTGTAGCTTAATTGCTATTATCTCTTTGTAAAAATACGTATGTATATATGTGTACTGCAATGTGAGCTAATTTATATATTAAGCGTTGGTATGCCACTCTTAATCGCCTTTTCCTTTTTTCACTTCTTTCTTTACTTTCACTTCCAATAATCTTTCGTATTTTTGACAGATTTCGTATTTGCATACTTGTTTACATTTTACATGCGCGCATGGTTTTCTTGGAAGAGCAATGCCAGATTATTTCGTTTGATTTTTTTTGATGCATTGTAATAGCTAGCTGTAATAGTCAATCTTGCCAATAAATGCTACTTTGGACTAGGTAGGCAATTGAAAAGTAAAGTCCTCTCTCGGCGAACGAAAATCATACTCTACAAGTCTCTTATCGTACCCGTCCTGCTATATGGGGCAGAAGCATGGACCATGACAACAGCAGATGACGCGGCTTTGGGAGTGTTCGAGAGAAAAGTTCTTCGAAAGATTTACGGACCTCTACGCGTTGGCGATGGCGAGTACCAAAGAAGATTTAATGATGAGCTGTACGAGCTATACGCAGACATCAACATAGTCCAGCGAATTAAAACGCAGCGGATGCGCTGGCTAGGCCATGTTATGCGAATGAAAGATGATGCTCCGGCAAAGAAAGTGTTTCTATCGGAACCCTCCTATGGAAGCAGAGGTAGAGGGCGGCCCCCACTCCGTTGGAAGGGCCAGAAAACGATTTAAACTCCCTTGGTGTGACCAATTGGCCCCGGTTGGCGGAGCGAAGGAGCGACTTGCGCGCCTTATTGGACGGCCATAACCGTTTAGACGGTTAAGCGCCAATTAAGTAAGTAAGTAATAGTTATGTTTGTTCTAAAGACAGTTACCGCAGTATGGTTTGCGTTTTAAGTAGGCAAAAACAACGTTTAAAAATTTGCCACATTAATGTGCAAAGCTTATCGAAAAAAATTGATTAATTCAGGTTCATGTTCGAGGATTCTGATGTAGATGTAGTCTGTGTTTCGGAGACATGGTTTTCTGTTGGTTGCAGTGATCAATTATTTGCTGTAAATGGGTATAATCTATATCGTGTAGATAGAATCGGCCATGGTGGGGGAGAGCTATTTATGTCAAGAGCGGTATTTCATGTAAACTTGCCTATGCGTCTTCGGCTCTAAGCTCGATTGAGTATATTTTTTTGGAAATTTTTACAAAATTTGAGAAACTGCTCATTGGTTGTGTATACAGACCCAACAAACAAGTTGACTACATGCAATTTGTAGATTTTCTAGAGAATGTATTGATTGGCTATAGCAAAATCATTTTGACGGGGGACTTTAATTGTAATATTCTTACTGATTTAAAATTTCCGCTGACTATACAAAATTTGGGCCTATTTCTTTTAAACAACACTGAACCAACCCACTTTACTTGTTCTTCTAGTACTCTTTTGGATATTTTTTTGGTAAACGATGCGTCTAAAGTGCTTTTGTATGATCAGATTTCAGTTCCGAATTTTTCCAAACACGACCTGATATTCTTAAGGTACGATTTTCAGTTTGTTAGAGCCATTTCGTCTTATTCATATCGTGATTTTAATAACATACGGTACCAACAACTCGATTCAGTCGTTAATGACATTAACTTGAGGTCTATTTATCAACTGGCGTCTGCCAATGACCAAATCAACTTCATTTAGAACAATATAAGTATGCTCTTTGACCAATTTGTCCCTCTTGTAACAAAACCTACTAAATCTGAAAGACGCCCGTGGTTTAACGCCTATATTCAGAAATTAATTGAAAGACGTAATAGAGCGTACTCGCTTTGGAAGAAGACAAAGTCAGAAAGTGCCCTCACTAACTATAAGACTTTGAGAAGAGACGTTACTAGAAGTATTAAGAATGATAAACGGAAATACTACGAAAACTTATTCAGTACAGCTATTGGCTTTCAGCAAACCTGGAGGTAGATTCGTGATATAGGAAGCACTAACAAAAGAACGATCACACATGAAAATATAAATATAAATGTCAATGAATTGAACCGAGTTCGTTAGCTTGCCTTGCAATCTAAGTAATGCAAACTACTCTCGCTATAGTGCTAGTTCTGATTTTTCTTTTTCCGGTTTTGGTTTTCAGTGTGTTGATGACTCCGACGTTGTCGATTCTATACTGTCAGTAAAATCATTTGCCTTCGGCCTTGATGGCGTTAATCCAAAATTTGTTAAATGCTTATTGTCAAAAATTCTACCATAACTCACTTACGCTTTCAATACAGTTTTAACCACGGCGGTCTTTCCAAAATGCTGCAAAGAGGCGAAATTGTTCCCATTCAAAAGCCCAATGGTGATTTTAGGCCTATCGCTAGTTTGCCATTTCTGTCAAAAGTGTTCGAACGTATAGTGAATCGGCAGATAAACTTGTTCGTAAATAGTAACTCCCTAATTACTCCGTACCAGTCTGGTTTCAGAAAAAATAGAAGCTGTATCACTGTGTACAATTGTGGTGTTTCGCAAACTCGGCAAAGGAGTGGAGGCACCACAATTGCGTTTTGATAAAAAATAAAAGAAAAGAAAGAAAGGCGAGAAAGTTTCTCGTTATAATAGTGATTTATTTGAAGTGAAAGGAAATTGCATAGAGCAAAAATAAATTACATTTTATTATAAAACTTGTGGCGGGGCTTCTCGGGACGGCTGGTTGTAGTTCGCTCAACGAGCGCTGGAAAAGTTGACGGTTGCCTTGTCGAGGACAACCGTTGAACCGCGGAAAAAGTCTCCGGGTTTAAGGGGAAGCTTCCCCACATAGTTGTACCGGCATGCATGTATATGTGTACGGACAACATTGTACACATATACATGCAGGTGGGCGAACTAGGGGTCGATAAAGTGGTACTATTAGGGTGGCGCAAGTTAAGAAGAATTTAGGCTTCGGGCCTAAACATGCCGGCCCCCTTGCGGTACGCAACAACCAAGATTCCGCCCAAGCGTCCCTGACCACGATTTGTCTTAAAACTAGATTCTAAATTAAACGGTGCACGCCGGATGGCGCGACGGCATCCTCCTTGCCTTCGCCGTGGCCTAGAGCTAGGACAGGAAAAAATTTATGGAAACCGTATGACATATTTCTTTCCATTCATATAAAACTTCATTTATTTCGGGAAATGTACAATTTACATGTTTAAACTTACAATAAACTAACTAAGTAACCCTAAATAACCATTAGGGTATGCAAGATCGGGTGTGTCCCCGAAAGCACCCACCCGAAGATCGTACTTTGCCCGAGCAGGGATCAAAGGATGGTGGTAATGCGCCCGACGTCATGATTTTGGCGTAGACGTCGCCGCAAAGAACGAGGCGATTTGGGGTGGACGCATAAAAATGGGGGTCCGCAAGTCGGATGTGCTCGTAAGGAGCCGCGACGCTGGGGTCGACGTTGTAAGTTGGACTGACGCGCCTGAAGTCGTGGACGCAGACTGCTTGAGTCGTCACCGTCTTACTCTGCCCATGTTTTTCTCTAAAGCGAAAAAAACAGCCGGTTTCGCCGTCGGCGTTGGTTGTCGGCAGTGCTAACTCTCGCGCCAGCCTGCGGTCGATCGTTGTGCGGGGGGAACATGAACATGTCTATGAGGGCACGAATGAGGTGCAGACGCCCTCCGGCTTCCACCTTCACGATCGTAGTTGGCGCCAGAGCAGCCATTGGCCGAAGGGTTGGGCCGGCTGAGACGCGGGCCGGAATGACCCCGTTCCGGAATGAACTGAGTTGAGGTAGCTGGCGCGGCAGAGTGGCCAGTCTACCGTCTCGATGGTCTTCCTTCACGTTTCGTATCGCGTGTAGCTGGCGCGGCCGATGGGCCAGTCTAAGATCGCGCGTTGGTCGATGTGCTTGCGTGCGTTGTTGCGTAGGTGGGCGGAACGGCCGTGATTTCGCTCCACTTTTCTCTCGTCGTTCGTGTGCTAATAGGGGTCGGAACGGCCGTGGGTCCGATCCCCTAGTGTCGGAACTTACTATATGGGAGCCCGCTCCACTCCCGGATGGCAGTTTTGGTTCTTCTGCAAAGGCCGACTCGGACGCGTGGAGAGACAGCGCTTCATCCATCGTCCCGTCGTCCACCTCTTGCCTTGTAGGCATCCGCTCATAACCTTCTCCCTCTTCTTCCATGACTAGCTGGTACCAGCTCTTCGGCGGCTCTGGCTCGGACGACAAGTCCTCCATGGAAAGGTGCAGCGTGGTATGATGGTTGCTACCACATCTTCGGCACCTTCCTTTGCTCGTGCAGTATTTGGCACGATGTACCATTGAAAAGCAATTTCGGCAGTACTTGGCCTTTATAATTTCGCGCAGTCGTTGCAGCGGGGACTTCGCGCGGTATATCGGGCATGACCTCATTGGATGTTTCGCGTCGCATAAATGGCACGTCTTTGGGTAACGAGCGGCCTGCTCTTAGCGAAGCGTAACGAGTCATTCTATTGAGAGAGTATGGAAGAAAATGAAGGAAACTCGGTGAGTTGTTATGACTGTGTCACGCTTTCGGTGGCGAGTAATCCCTAGTTTATTAAATTGCATATTGCGTATGGGTAGGGTGAGACTCGGTAGCTGCTTAAGAAGATATTTGCGCATGTTATGTGCATGGTCTCTTTCAATGCGCATTATGTGTCTTGGGCTTTAGTGTCTTATTTTGTTTATTTTTGTGTTATCCGGTAGCGTTTCAGCTAGTCAGGCATACTAGTGCTGCAGAAAAAAGGACATATAAGTTGCTTGGTACTCACATTTTGGTACCGAACCGGGTAGAGAGTGTTTAATGTGGGATCTTTCGAGACGTTGTTATTTGTGTTGTTGGTGCTAAAGACCAACCACTTTCCTGCCCGCCACAAAAAAAATGTTTGGACCGCAAAATTCTATGCTATATAAAGAAAAAATAAAAAATCTTCGTTTTGGACGAGGAGAAAAATTTGTCGAATGAACCATTCTTTTGTATTGTCCTTCGATTATTTGTTCAACTTTTCCTCAAGTACACTGGTAGTCCTGTTTTATTGATGGTCTTTATTAAAAGGCACGGTTCCCGAAGTATATTTGGCTCCGACACCGATTTTCCAGAAACGGGTTTTTGGGTACCCGTTTGCATCTTTTTATGCATCCCTAATATAATGTACATTTAAAACTCGGCATATATATGTACATACGTTGGTATAAGTATATGGACAGTCAGTGCACGGACTTTGCCACATTGGTAGATTTACTAACTTTTCTGACCCAATTTCATTTTCTACTACTCCGAGCACCAAATCCCAAAATACTAGCAATATTTCAATCTATTGGCGTTGAAACTAAATACTTGAGCATTTGGTACACGTATTTAATTGCCGAGCCCACCCCAATAACATTTAGAGGTGACACTAACCAATTTTGAAAAAAATTGTGTACAAATTCGGAGATAACTGTTGCATATGAGTCCGCAAATACTTCCCTACGCTATTTTCATCAGTTCTTGTGATTCAATTTGAACGAAAAATCCACGTTTTAAGAAAATGCAATGCCAAAAGGGTGAGTATTATATTGGCATAAGCTCTGGATGTATGTACCAATCTACATGTAATTTTGTCTCGTGTATGTGTTTTAAAAAGTGTCATTTCCTTGAAATGCGCGTTATTTATTTTACAATACATTATTAATGGTTGGGTACAAATATGAACAGTAGCTATTGTTTTCTTGGTAGAAAAAAAAACCTGCCACCTACTACTATTTTCATTTTTAGAATTCCGCTCACTGGTACCAGCATACCAACGGCAAAGACAAAAAACGCACATTCATACATACCCGTGTATAGAATGTAAAATTCCTATGAATTGAAACAACGGGAAATGCATGAAGTGATTTTCCTTTCATTCATTCTCTACTACGGCGTGGTCTGGCGTACAACTTACATATTTGTAGTAATTATTAAAAAAATAATTTTTGAACAGCTGTGGCCCAGAAAAAAAATTTTGATTTAAAAATACGCCCGCCCGGTCACAGTGAGCATTATTTTCAGGCAAGACAATCATTTAGGTGAAACACAGGATCAATTTCGATAATATCGTCAGGAAAGGGAACACGCATATCTTTTGCACGGCTCATTGTAATTACATCTTCAAAGGAATATTCTGACGTTGGCATGCCAAGCGCTTTTGCCATGACTTATCTTACATTCCTCGCATACAAATACGCATCTGATTTTTCCTCTTCTGACGGCGTATAAACAGGTAAATACTCAATTTCGCAACGATTATAAATTTGTGCCATTGTTAACCAAATAAGTTTGAATATGTCTGGACCTTCCCAAGTCCATGTGAATCTGTCATACTTGTTGGGATACTTTAGCAATACCGGCTGCACTGGTACGCCCGGATAGAAAGCGATAGGCTTAAAATTAATCAATGCCTTACGATTTGTGCAGGTACCCTCAGAAAGGATGACCAATCTGACGTATCGTATTTGGACGTGAATTTACATCTTCACATTGCACATAAATCGGTTGAAAGAAGTTGATGATTTTGCCCAATAGAGGTTTCAGTTGTTTCACGCTTTGCTACAATTGATGGCGGCCGAGCTGTTACAACAATAATCGAGTCGACGTAGGAAGAGTGCGGTGCTACCACCAGAATTGGAGCTTGTTTAGGTGAGGCATGTTGCCCAACAGTTTTGACATGATAAAAAGACCTTGAAGCGTATACCATGCGCATAGCAGCGGCTGTTACTCGTTTAAAATGTCCACGCCAACCACTAATTGGTTTGGACATCACATCATCAACTGTAGGACCATATAGACCAATGCAGGCAAACATCCATGCAGATAAAAGTGATAAAAAAACAGCCAACAACGCGAATGGGAAGTAAACGCACGGTGAGCATATAAATCTTTTCCAAATCAATTATGTTGTCGATCTGCAAATTATGCACAAATGGATTAAAGTACTTATATCCTGTTGATGACCAAGTATCATCTTCGGAATCCGTCTCTTCAAGAGAATTATTTCGATTCGTGCCATTAATTTCGGTTACGTTGATTATTAAATGTTGATGTTGTCATTTTGGTTATCTGGCTTGGTGGGCTGAACGGCGGGGAAGACTTAAGCCATATGCGAAGCGTTGTCTTTTAATTGCGCTTTTCGATTATTTCACAATACGCGACGACATCAATTGTATAGGTAACAGCCTTTTGTTTACTCCAAAATTTGGCGTTCTTATGTTGGTCAATTTCGATTCGATCACCTGAAATCCCAAGTGTTACTTCCGTTTTAAAGAAAGGTTTTTCGATTATGTTTAGACGATATGTACGATACATAGGTGCTTCCAACATATCATTATGAGTCATAAGACGCTATTCATCATTGTTACTTATAGTAAGACAGTTAGAGTCGCCTTCATCACCCCTTTCTTGTATAGAGCGTACAGCTGCCGCTGCCACTCTCGCTTTGTCATCTTCAGATGTCATAGATTTTGTTGCTAAATTGTTGGCATAATCAACGCGTATTTCTTGAGACAATGGCCTACGTTCCGCCAATTTTAGATGAGAAAAGCCAAACTTGGAACAAGGTTCCCTGTTATCAAGTGGTGGAAAGTCTTCCGTACCATCTCCCTTCATGTATAAAGCATAATGCCTAATGGATTTTAACGGAATCTCGGGGTACTGTATTGTTGCTTTGTAACATACAAGGCTAATTACCTCAATTATCTTTGCGCTGGCTTGTACGCAAATTTTTATTGGATAGTTACGATCTATTTCCGGCAGCCTACTTAGAAAGACATGTATGCTTTTCGTTTGTATTCCTGTCATATAAGTGCCATAAAATCGTGCATATTCCATAAATTTATTTGAGCTTGTTTGGGACTAATCGCTAATTGTAGAGCAAGTTTACTTTTTATTGTTGATGCGGTACCACTACCACCTCCAGCATCATCAGTTAGAGGTGTGAACTTTTTCCGTCAGTGAAAAGGCAAACGTGCTGACCAAGAGGATTCCGTGAACAACAAATTACAAGAGGAAAAAAAGTGGTAATGATCAGGTCCCAAGTTGAGCGATTAAGGGATCAAATGCTAAGTGGTTGAGAGCACAAATATCACGAACATATCAGCGAGCTTACTCTTGAAACTCTTACTCGCCAAAATTGCATTATAGATGTGGTAATGGTTGACGCCAATGCTTAAAACGCATATGAGAGTTATGATGATTTGAGGCATTACCGACTTTGAAGCAGATTCTCCCACTGCCGAACATATTCTTAATAAATTAAGTTGAATTTTAAAATGAAATCCCGTGAGGTTCGGCGTGAATTCCTACAATCAAGGGAACGAAAACTGGAAAAAAGTCACACCTCTTTGGCCAAAGATTTTTTTTTTTTTTTTTGTTCAGATCTTAGCGTAGTTCTTTTGTGGAGGTATAAGAGTTAGTTCTTAAAATATTCCGTGTGAAAGCCAATTTTGTATGCACAATTTAAGTCAAATTATTGTGCTCATCAGATAAATTTAGTTTTTTTTTATTAATGTCAATATAGATACGCAAAACTTGGATGGAAGTTTTTCAAGATATAATTTTACAGTAGCATTAATTTTGGGCGCGTACGGTATTGATTTCGGTGCGCAATTAACGTAATTTTGCTTGAATTCCCATAGAAGCTTCCTGCTCTTCGACAAGGGCCTTTTCTTTCTCCTCAAGTTGACGTTTCAACTTCTGACATATGCCATCGGACCATTCAGAGTGTGTTGCTGGTGTATCTTGCTGTTTATTCAATAGATAATCGATGAGGATTTGTATTTCGGAACGATTAAGTTCACCACGACGAAAGAGATTCATTAGCAATTAAACGCCAATTGTACCCGATTCGGAAAGTTTATCTAATGCCAAAATTAATTCTTTCGTAGCGGCAGTTTCTTTGTTTTGTTTTTTATTTTGTTGCTTGGTTTTACTATTACCGCCGCTGATATTGTTGGCGTTGTTGGCATGTGTCTTCGGTGAACCATGACGTGTCTTTTCCTCTTGCTGTTTCAATTCTTTAGCAACGTGCACAGAGGCGACTGGTTCAACTACCGGTTGTGGTTGCTGTTGTGGTGTTGGTAGTTGTTCAACGACTGCTGCAACTATTGGCTTTTCAATAGTTAAATTTTTTTTCCTTTTAAACATTTTTTTTTCTTCTTGAGTATGATCAACATCCTCTAGTGTAGATATGGCTGGTTAGTTTAACGCCGTTTCGTTAAATTGTGCCATTAAATTACGACGACTTATGCCAAAAGTTGGTGGCCCAATCCTCCAAACATATCAAATATGATGAAAAAAAACAAAAGTGTTTAAGAATATGAATCATAAATGATTATTCAAAAGTAATCACATGTAAGGGACACCTCCGACGATACCTTGATGTTTCGAATAAAAAATACTTGTAAATTTGAACCTTTTCAATCATCTGAAGCATGACATTTGAATATCCTTTTTTTTTATGAGTCTAGCAATGTTCTTATCGTATTGAGTACATTAAGACTTCTAAAATCTGAGGCAGATGGGTTTTCCATCTGCGTTAGGCTTGCGATGGGCCTCGTTGGGTGCCAACGAGTGCAGCTGTTTTCTGTGGCAGATTGGTTCGCCCTTCTGCGGTAGGCTTTTCTGTTGTCCTCGTTATGGGATAGCGAGTGAATTGGGGTTGCTTCTTGAAAATTGTAAATAAAATAGGCCGAAGGCCTTTATGTTCTGTGGCAGATAGCGGATCTGCGTTAGGGCTGTTCTGGTATCCTCGTTATGGGGTAACGAGTGAGTGGTATGGTGTCCTCGTTAGGGGGAGCGAGTCGATTGTGGGATATTTTCTGGTGTCCTCGCTCTGGGTAAGCGAGTGAATTTGGGTTTGTTTTGGGTCTCGATAGGAAGGTGGAGTTCGGAAGTGAGTGAGGGAGAGGAACGGAGGGATTGTTATGAGGAGCTATTGGCCTTTTCGCAATCCATCTCCTCCGTTGGAAGAAGGATCAGTTTGACCAAAGGTCGTCTGACTTGACCCTTCTCTGTTATGATGTCGACTACGCGAACTCGGTTATCTTCGCCGGGGTGTACATTGACGACTCTACCTAGCCTCCACTCGTTGGGAGATAAGTTGTCCTCTTTGAGGACAGCGAGATCTCCCACTTTTATATTTTCTTTGGGATGCTTCCACTTCACTCGTTTTTGAAGTTCGGATAGATATTCCACCTTCCATCTTTTGCAGAAGGTGTGATGGTTGGCTTTGAGTTTCTGCCATCGATTGATCATCGAGGCAGAGCTCTCACTGGCATCTGGTTCTGGTGGAGCCAGCAGACGGCTGCCGGTTAGGAAATGTCCTGGGGTTAGTGGTTCCAGATCCGTTGGGTCATTCGACCCTGGACTGAGTGGGCGCGAGTTGAGGCACGCCTCAATCCTGCACAAAAGGGTTTGGAACTCCTCCATGGTGTACTTATGGGGAGACGCGATCTTTTTGAAGTGGCTTTTGAAGCTCTTCACTCCCGCCTCCCACAAGCCGCCTATATGTGGAGCAGCGTAGGGAATAAAATGCCAGCTTAATGCTTGATGGCTGAACTTTGAGACTGTTTTGTCTCGGCTTTCTGCCAGGAAGGCTTTAAATTCGGATCGTAAAGATCTTAATGCTCCGACAAAGTTTGTACCATTGTCGGAGTATATGTTTTTCGGACAAATTCTTCTCGCGATAAAACGCGCAAAGGCTGCGAGAAAGCATGGAGTACTAAGGTCACTAGTGGCTTCTAAGTGGGTGGCCTTAGGGGAGAAACAGACAAAAAGGCATATGTAGCCTTTTGACAGTCGACATCCCCTACCGCGGTAGCTTTCGATGTCGAAAGGCCCCGCAAAGTCTACCCCGGTATTGGTGAACGCGCGGGTAAAAGTAGTCCGTTCGCAGGGAAGGGTACCCATAATTTGGGACTGCGCCTGCTTTCGGTGAATAATGCCGGTTTTGCAATTGTGGATGATGGCTCTGATCTTGGTCTTGACATTCGGTATCCAGTATTGGGTTCGGATAAGACTAAGATAAGATGAGCTGGTTCTCGCCATGAAGGGAGTCATGATGAGCCATCATAACTGTAAGGCGAGACAGCCTACAATTGTAAGGCAAGATGATCGGATGACGCTCGTTGTATGACATGTCTTTTGAAGCCCCTAGACGCCCCCCTGTTCTAATAATATCATCTTTGTCGATGTATGGGTTGAGTGACAGTATTTCATTCTTTCGATCAACAGATTCCCTATTTTTCAATTTTAAATATTCTGTCCCGTAAACTTGTTTCTGGCAGACTTGTATTAATGCTTGAGTCGTTGCCTTAATCTCATCGGCTGAGATTATACACGACCTTTCATGGAACATTGCTTTGGTTTTAGGATGCGTTCTTTTATAGAATCTCCTAACATAAGATAGGACTTTCAAAGCTCGTGGCAAATCTGAAAATCGTTCAAGAATATCTATATGATCTACCCTTATCGTGGCATACGATTGTGTCCTCTTTTCCTCAACGGACGCGTTGTAATCGGCGTCTTGTGCTGGCCAGTGAGAATTGTCTTCTTGTAGCCAAGAAGGACCCTGCCACCACAACGAATTGGTGACCAAATCTGACGCTAGTAGACCTCTGCTCCTTAAATCCGCTGGGTTAGATTCCGAGCCAACGTGAAGCCAGTCCTTGTTACCGACCATGTCGAGGATCTTGGTGATTCGATGTGCGACGAAGGTTGACCAAGTACAGGGCGGCTTGCGTATCCATGCGAGTACGATGGTTGAATCCGTCCAGAGGTGAACTTTTACGGGTCCCAAATGAATATTCCGGAATATTGATTCCATCATTTCTGCGAGCAGGACGGCGCCGCAGAGTTCTAAACGTGGTAGCGAGATGGTTTTCACTGGAGCTGCTCTGGTTTTTGCTAAGAGTAAGTGTATGAAAACCTGATCGTCTCTTTTTAAGTGCATATATATCGCTGCAGCATATGCTTTCTCGGAAGCGTCACAGAAGCCGTGGGTTTCTATTTCGCCTTCCGGGGAAAAATTTACCCACCGCGGTATCCGTATGTTATCTATTTCGCCATAGTGTTGGGTGAAGGTTTTCTGCCGTTCTGATGTATTTGGTGAGACAGGCACTTCCCCTTCGGTGCCTTCTAACAAATATTCTGCATTAATATTTTTGCCACTATGACCATTGGGGCGAGCCACCCTAATGGGTCGAAAAGCTTGGCGATAGCTGACAATATTTCTCGCTTAGTTAAATTTTCCGGATCCTCCAATGGTCCTGCTTTAAAATAAAAGAGATCGGAGTGCGCATTCCATCTTATGCCTAATGCCTTCACGGTGCTGGTGTCTTCGAACGCCAGAAAGTCTTCGCTTAGTCGATCAGGTTTCGGGATATCTTTTAGAACTGCCTCCTAGTTTGATGTCCATTTACGAACTGGAAACCCGGCTGACTGAAATACCTGTCGGATTTCATCCCTTGCAATGGTGTGTCCTCCTGCTAATACGTCGTCTACATACATGCATTCCCGCAGGATGCTCGATGCTGTTGGATGGGATTTTCCAACATCGTCAGCTAGCTGTAGAAGCGTTCTGATGGCCTGGTATGGAGCGCAGTTAACTCCGAACGTTACAGTATTTAACTCGTAGAGGCCCATTGGTTCACTAATGTCTTTTCGGAAAACAATCCTCTGAAATTTGGTATGGTTGGCATCCATCGAAATTTGCCTATACATTTTCTCTATATCACTATTGAAGACATATCGATAGAGTCTCCAAAGTAGAATAAGAATTGGGAGATCTGCTTGTAGTACTGGACCAGGTAGGAGAATGTCGTTTAGACTGGTGCCATTAGCCGTCGGGCTTGAGGCATTGAAAACGACTCGGACTTTCGTCGTTATACTTTCTGCTTTGACAACGGCGTGGTGTGGCAGAAAGTAATTATTTGTTTCATCTGCCGCGACGACCCTGATGATTTTTTCCATATGTCCAAGAGTCTCATATTCTGAGAGTACCCTAATATATTCTTTCCCTATGTCCGGATTTTTTATTAACCGGGACTCGTTTCGATAATATTGTGAGAATGCGCGCTTAAGGGATCCTCCTAAACTCAACTCTTCTGAGTAGCCTTGCTTGAATGGGAGGGATACTATGTACCTCCCATCTTCGTTTCTTCTTGTTGTTTCTTTATACAGTTTTTCGCAATATGCGTCATCTGCATTAATGCTTTTGCCTTTTGGCAAATTTTCTAACACCCAGAATGCTTTTAATTGGCTGTCCAGCGCGACTTCGTTGTAAAACGACACTATGTTCTTTGTTGGATTCGGTGCTTCAATACGACCGGTTAGTATCCAACCGAACACTGTCTCTTGGGCCAGAAGTGTATTTAGTACATTCTTTTTTAGACCGCTTAGTATAATTTGGGGATATATTTCTCCACCAAGTATGAGGTCTACGTAGGTAGGTCATTGACGTAGAACCTCTTGTCTGCCAAAACTAAGTCTGGGAATGCCTGCATAGTCATTGTTTCGATATGGCAGGATGGCCGATTCGCAGTTAGTTTGGCTAAAATTAGAACAGGAGTAGTCAAGCTAAAGCATGGGTCCACTGGTGAACGTAGCTCGATGGTGGATGCCTCTTTAACTTGCGCAAATACTGCACTGGCGATGCCTGAAACTTGGGCATGCATTTGCCTTGCCGGCAAATTGATTCTGCGTTTGAGTCTTTCTGTAAGAAGGAACATTCAGACCCTGAATCAATTAATGCCCGCGCTGAGAAGTCGGTACCATTATGGTTAATGTGTACGCGAGCAGTTCCTAATAACACGCCTGTGCTGTAATTAGCATGACAGGAATTTCCATTATGGTTCGCAGAAGAATTTGGTTGCCCCGATTCCTGTCTTCTTTGTGCTTGTGCTGAAGTTGACGGATATTATCCGCGTCTTTAAATGGATTTCCCCTCGTAGTTTTCTGAACTGTATCCGCATGCAGGAGCGTGTGGTGACGAGAGTGGCATTTGGCACAGTTGTACGAACTGGTGCACCTCGTCACTGTGTGTCCTGGGGATAAGCAGTTCAGGCATCCCCCCGTGGATTTGATGAAGTTGATTCTCTCCACTGGGGTCACATCACAGAATCGGGGAAAATTCCGTAACCTGTGTTCAGCTTTGCACATTTTGCAAAAAACCCTTGATGTTGATTTTGAAGTAGGTTTTGAAACCTTCGTTTGGAAGGCACCAAATTTTTTATGGGGGTTTCGGTGGTATTCCGAGCATTTGATGGCTTTTGTCCCTTTTGGGCGTTAGTGCCAGGGAAGCTAGACACTGTTTCCAGTGTCTGAAACATATTTGATAGAAATTTGTCCATATCTTCCCATTTAGATATGTCCATTTTATGGTCTATGCTTTGCTCCCATAGAGACAGGATAATTTCCGGTAACTTTGTCGAACACAAATATGTTAGTATTGCATCCCAATTGGATGTGTCGATTTTGTGACACTTGAGGGACGATAGACAATTGTTTATATCGCTATGTAATTTCTTTAACGCGCTCCCACACTCACTCTCTACCTTCTTTAAATTAAAAAGAATTTGTAATTGCGTGTTGACTAATATAAGCTTGTTTTCATACCTTTCGCACAGGTTTTTCCAGGCCATATCGAACCCATCATTTGTCAGTGGGCATTTTTTTACAATATCTTTGGCTTCGTCCTGTGTCTTGTTGTTCAGATGGAATAGTTTTTCCACCCCCTGTAGGTCGGAATTATTTATGTATGTAAGCTTGAATATGCTTTATTTATTATTAAATATTAATTAAGTACATTAAGAAGAATTATTAAAATATGAAAGTGAAATGAAAATTAATGGTTAGCAAAAATTACTGCAAAATTACGACTGCTGCTGCTGAGTGGTTACGATGACGACTGACTTCTTTTATCGTTGCCCTTGTTCCTCTTCTCTACTCCGTACAGGGGTGTTACTGGTATGATTCAGGGCTGCCATCTCACATTCGGTCATCCTGATTGTCATATGCCTCAGATGACTCTTCGTCTTGATCGTCTTCATTGTGCTCGTAATAGCGCCATAGCTTCATATTATCTGCGCTAGTTGATGTTTGACTTGGGCCTCGAAAGTTCCCAACTTTTTTCACATCATATCTGCCATGTCTTTTAACTTTGCTTACTTCGTATGGCCCGATGTATTTACTGGCCAGTTTTTTACCTGTTACCAACTGTGTGACTTTGATGGCTACTAAATCGGATATCTGATATCCATGCTCTCCTTTTCGTTGTCTATCATAGTTGGATTTGTACACTCCTTGCGCTTTAAGTATTTGTTTTCTGGCTTCCTGACGGATTTGGTTTCGCTCATCTTGTGCGACTACCAGCAGTTCTTCTCGGAGTACTTTTAGCAGCTCTATATCGGCTTCGTTTCGCATCTTTACACCGAACATCACTTCAAACGGTGTAAACCTTGTAGAAGAGTGAACGTGAGAATTGATTGCGCGTTGCACTTGTGACGTATATTTGTACCATTTATCCGGCTCTTTTGCTGACATCTTTGCTAGAATAGAAATAATTACGCGGTTCACTCTCTCGATCTGACCGTTACCCCTTGGGACGCCGGTTGTTACCTCAACATGGTCGATTTTATTTTTTGCGCAAAATTCTTTAAACAGTTTCGACGTGTACGCTGTGCCTTTGTCGCTTATTATACGCAGCGGACTGCCGAATATTGTCACCCATGACTCCAGGTGCCTTACAACTTCCTGTGCATCTGTGCTCTTTGTAGGGTATATCCACGTATACTTGGAGAAACCATCGACGATAGCGAAAATATACTTGTAACACTTTGATGTTGTATCCAGAGTACCCAAGTGGTCGACATGGAGGGTAGAAAGGGGACTGTCCCCTTTGTCGATACAATGCAGATAATCTTCTTTCTTACCCAGCTTATGATTGTGCATAATGCATTCGACACAATTTTGAATTACCTGCTGAACGTTTTTTTCAAGATGTGGAATATAGTAACTCTGTCGTATAGCATGCATTGTCTTTTGGCAAGCCATGTGCCCAAATCTATGCGTCTCTTTAATTATTTCATTCTCCATGCTCTTTGGTATAGCCAATACATCCTGCCCATCGACTTGTTTATAAACTAATTGATTTTTTAATTTAAAGTTTTCATATGGCTTTTCCTTAAGAATCTCTGCTACAGCTGTCAAATGTGCGTCCTGTTTCTGAGCTCTTGCGATCTGGGCTTGAATTTCTGAGGTCACTGTCATCACGGGAAATCGACTTAAGCTATCCACATGTTTCATTCTGTTGCCAGATCGGTGCTCTATATTGTACGCAAAATCTTGCAGATACATCAACCATTGAACCACTTCACGTGGTATATCTTTTTTCGCATTTGTCTGCTTGAAAGCTGAGCAATCTGTAACTAGTGTAAACTGTATACCCATCAGGTAGTGACGCAACTTTTTTGTGGCTAAGTATGCTGCTTTTACCTCAAGAAAATAGCTGTGTAATTTTTCTTCTTAGGGAGAAGTCTTTTTACTCCAGTAGAAAACCGGATGCCATTCTCCGTTCTGGAGCTGCATCAGCGTTGCCCCGAACCCATGTTTCGACGCATCGACGTGTAGCTGTGTCTCAGAGTTCTGCTTATATATTTGCAGTACTGGTTCTGCAACGAGTGCCGCTTTCAAATCATCAATTGCCTTTATTTCTTCTTCTTTTATCTGAAATACTTCGTCTTTTCTTAACAGTTGTGTCAAGGGCCTAGCTATACCAGCATAATTACGAATAAACTTGCGAAAATATCCGGTTAAACCCAAAAAAGCCTGTACGTCTCGAATGCTTTTTGGTATCGGAAAGTTTTTGACAGCTTTGACTTTGCTTTTCCCCGGCCAGACACGCCCATTTTCAACTTCGTGTCCCAAAAACGCGATTCTCTTTTTCAAAAATTGGCATTTCGCCCACTTAATTTCCAAACCATACTGCTGGGCTTGGTTCAATACCCTTTGCATATTGTCCAAGCATTGTTCTGCTGTACCTCCAAAAATAACAATATCATCAACATAAATTTCCATTATACCTGCGTTAATTAATTTTTGAAAAATGTGGTTAACATATCTTATGAAAACAGCGGGTGAATTACAAAAGCCAAATGGAGCCCTGTTAAATTCATAAAGGCCTTCTTTTGTGACAAACGCAGTGTATTTTTTGCATTGCTCGTCGACTTCGACGTGGAAAAATCCATTTGCAAGGTCCATCACGGTAAAATATTTTGCACCCTGCATTTTCTCAAGAACCTCTTCGACAATCGGTACTGGAAACCTGTCTTTCATAACCATGGAATTTAATTTACGAAAGTCAACGCACAATCTGTAGCTTCCGTCTTTTTTCTTTGCCAGCACAACCTTGCTAGCGATTTCTGAGCATGATTCGCGGATAATGCCCTTTTGCAGCCATTCAGCTACTTGCTTACGTACAAATTCCCTTTCCATTACTGACAATCGGCTAGGTGATTCGCGAAGAACAATATTGTCGCTTTTCGGAACAATATTTAATTTAATGTGACAGTCTGATTGAATAAAACTCGGCTTATAGTTATCAATCAACTGTTTGACTGCTTCTTTGTATTTAGGTTCTACATCTACCTCATTGCTGCTATGAACAACATTTACAACATTGTAACTAGTTTCTCCTGCATTTGTGTCATCTTCTGACCGTGAAAAATTATACCCCTTGGCATTTAAGATTACCAAAAACTTTTTCAAAAAATCATACCCTACAATTGCGTCTACATTTATTTTGCTATCTTTAACAACCAAAAACGTATGTTGTGTACTCAACTCGTCAACAACGACTTGTGTTGTAAATTCTCCTAAGACATCGGCGGCGACGTTGCCTAAGCCATACAGTCTAGCAAAACTTTTTCTCAGTTCACAATTGCTACATATTTGGTCATATACACCCTTACGCATTAACGAAACGTCCGCTCCAGTGTCCACCAAACAAGACACATTGTTGTTATTGATTTTCAGCTGTTTCATGCGTTTTTCGTCGAATACTACGTTTACAACGTTTTGCTTCGTGGCGGTGCACTGCTTGGCCATATGGCCAGAGCCATTACATTTAAAGCATTTCGTGTTTTCTTTGCACTCAGCCCTCTTGTGTTGTGTCGACCCGCAATTAAAACAATGTTGATTTTTACGCTCGCCGTCACTGCTGCCTTTGTCTACTTCTTTACGACCGCTTGCTATCTGCCGACGTTTATTCGCTTCGCTGTATTTTGCCAAAGGCTCCACCGACTCATATGCTTTGATCAACTCTTTGTAGGATCGAGCACTATATAATGGATACTTTTGTTCATTGCGCAACTCAACACCATCAGCTATGTACGTTATAATTGATTGCTCATCAACTTTACCTAGTGCTGCTATTTTCCGCATTTGTAACACGTATTCATGGAAGTTTTCTGTTGCTTGTTTTCGACGTTGCCTTAATAGCTTATGTACCTCTGCGCTACTTAGTGGTTTGTCAAATTCCTCTATCAATGCTTCACACAACGAGTTATAGTTGGAGACTGTAATTGTTTCCAACAACAAAGCTGCAGTGCCCTTCATTTTATTTCGCGCATTGACATACTTCTGTTTCGCTGTCAACTCATAAGCCTCAGCATTCTCGTCAAAATTAGATATCCATTGCCGAATTGGAATAGATACCCCGTCAAAATTAGGTACGACTTTTGCGAATGCATCAATAGAGACATTACCTTTACTGCCATCGTTTTGGTTCATTTTCTCGACAAATGTTTTAAAGAAATTTTCCATGCTTTTATCATCCATTTTGTGTAACAGGTGACTTTTTTCACTGATCTGCTGCTGTTCGTGCGTAGTAACTGCGCTGTTCGTTGCTTCGCCTTCTCTGCCTTCTTGGACTGCGTTTTGTTCAGCTGGATGTTCTGCTTTTACGTTTTCTTTGGTGTTTGTTTCAATGTCGGTCTGCTTGATTTTTTCTTTTACTCTGCTGGCGTTTGTGTTTGTTTCTGCTGCTTGCTGCTTATTGGAAGTTTCTGCTGTGTTCTGCGTTTCTCTGCTGCTGCTTAACTGATTTTTCTTTGCCCGAGCGTAGCATTCCGATTTAGAATACAAAAAATGTTATGCGCTCGGTTGAGCCCCCATGTAAGCTTGAATATGCTTTATTTATTATTAAATAGTAATTAAGTACATTAAGAAGAATGATTAAAATATGAAAGTGAAATGAAAATTAATGGTTAGCAAAAATTACTGCAAAATTACGACTGCTGCTGCTGAGTGGTTACGATGACGACTGACTTCTTTTATCGTTGCCCTTGTTCCTCTTCTCTACTTCGTACAGGGGTGTTACTGGTATGATTCAGGGCTGCCATCTCACATGTATATGGCCGTGAACAGGTCACGAAAGGTTGGCCATGATAAATAATCGCCTTTGAAAATCTCCGTGTCGCAAGGAGGTAGGCGGATTTTATGTCCGCGAGGTGCGGCTGGGGGTGCTTGCTCAGTGAAAGCACTATTTTCTACTTTTTTATATTTTTCTGCCTCAGCAGATATGGTGGATGAGCATCGCATGTAAATAGAGTAGGTAGTCATGTGCTTTTTCTGGATGGCCAACACATCATTTGCGTCGACATCGTCTGATCCCATCAGTGAGTCAAACACAGACTTAACCTTCTTCCATAAGGAGCGCAACTCTTCTTGCTGTATCGCAAGAGTGTGCTTATTATGATTTTCCTCTGGAATAAGGCTGTACTGTTTCTCAAACTCTGTGATTAAATCAGCTGATCGGACATAATTTTCCATTTTCTCAACCAATTATTCCTACCCAACTAAAACCAAACTAATTCTTTGAACAAAAAATAGAAACAATGTTTTGCAAGATCGCTTTTATTTATATATGTCAGACTTGGCCGAATCGTTTGATATTTTTTGGTTTTTTTTCCAAAAGGATGAATAAGCACTGGTGTAACCTACTCGCCACCCGCACGCAAATTATGTATATATGTATATATTGATATTTCTGGCTATTAAATTATAAGGGCCAGACTTGGCCGATTCGTCTGGTTTTCCCAAGAAAAAGAGTAAAACACAACAGTGTGGCTTACTCGCCACCCGCACGTAAATTTATACATATGTATGTATGTATTGGTGTGTGTTAATTTATTTGTAAGGGGTTGTGGCCCAAATAAGGAGCAAAGTGCAGAGTGCGCGATATAATAAACCGTCTCGGACTAGTGCAAATTACCAGTGCCAAAATTTGTGAACTAGAAATTATTGTGCGCGCGAGTGGATATATTCGTGCAGACCCACTGTAATTGCTTTCACAGAAAATATTTGGTGCCTTCAAAAAAGTGGGGTTATGGTACCTTTGTGTATTAACTTGCCGTGGTCTTAGAATACTCCGTATCGACACCCGCGTTAGGGGGAAAGCAATTGCACAAAACAAAAGTGAGGCACTATATCGCACAGACTGGTCACTGATAATTTTCATTGTTTAGGGGCTCGGAGCACTCGCGGCACTTTTTTAAATAAAAATTAACCTCAAAATCACCAAACACAAAAAAAAAATGGCAAGAAATATATAAACTTACTTAGCAGCTGCGTGAAGTTTGGAGTTGGTTTGCTTGCTGTTTGGTGCGGCTTGTAAAATTACCTGGTTGTGTACCAAGAAAACTGTAGAACTACCACCAAAATTATATCACGAAAAGTGTAAAAATGCTGGTATCACGAAAAAGTGTATGAGTTGTGTATATCACCAAGACCAAGTTTTGTGTAGTGTGGACGACGCGTCTCACCAAAAGGTTGAAGAATACCACCACGATTTCAAGAAGTGTATCAAAGCGTATCACCAAAAATTTACCCCAATGGACCGGATTTGTCGCGGTTTTGTGTACCACCAGGATATTTGTACCACCACGATTTTAATGAAGGTTGTGTATATTACCAAGATATTCGTATTGAAATTTTTGAGTAACGTGGACTGTAATTTATATATATGCGCTGGTTCCTTGTTACGTGGAGAAAGGACCATGTACAATTGTGGTGTTTCGCAAACTCGGCAAAGGAGTGGAGGCACCACAATTGCGTTTTGATAAAAAATAAAAGAAAAGAAAGAAAGGCGAGAATATTTCTCGTTATAATAATGATTTATTTGAAGTGAAAGGAAATTACATAGAGCAAAAATTAATTACCTTTTATTATAAAACTTGTGGCGGGGCTTCTCGGGACGGCTGGTTGTAGTTCGCTCAACGATCGCTGGAAAAGTAGACGGTTGCCTTGTCGAGGACAACCGTTGAACCGCGGAAAAAGTCTCCGGTTTTAAGGGGAAGCTTCCCCACATAGTTGTACCGGCATGCATGTATATGTGTACGGACAACATTGTACACATATACATGCAGGTGGGCGAACTAGGGGTCGACAAAGTGGTGCTATTAGGGTGGCGCAAGTTAAGAAGAATTTAGGCTTCGGGCCTAAACAACTGTACTATTATATGTCTCGGATGATATAAGGCAGAATATGGACCATGATCGTGTTACCTTTCTTGCTCTTTTAGATCACTCGAAGGCATTTGACTCGGTCTATCATGCATTACTTTGTTTTAAGCTTAAGCACCTTTTTAACTTGTCTAACCCAGATGTAGATCTAATCAATTCGTACCTCCATGAGAAATCCCAATCAATAAGTGTGGGTAGTTCTATGTCTAACCTATTGCCTGTAACCAAAGGTGTTCCGCAAGGATCTATACTTGGGCCTAACTTTTTGTGTTATATATAAACAACCTACCAAATGTCCTTAAGCACGGCAATGTTCACATATATACAGATGACGTTCAAATATATCTAAGTTGTCCATTCGCCTCCATTGAAACTTGCATACACAATCTGAACGTCGACCTATGCCTACTAAATGAATGGGCTACTGATAATGGACTACTCTTAAACCCCAGTAAATTGCAGTGCATCGCTATCTATAAGAAAACTTTTGACCTTAACCGCTATCCCAAAGTAATGCTTAACAACACTGAGATAACATTTGCCGTCACCGTAAAAAACCTTGGTGTTACTTTCAATAGAACATTGACGTAGAACAATCATATTTTTGCAGCAACAGGCAAAGTCTATGGAAGGCTAAAAGTACTGTGATTCCAACGTTACTTTATGGTTGCCAACTTTATGCGAATTGTGACAGTGTCTGTAGTAGAAAACTTAAGGTTTTGTGCAATAATATTGCACGCTATATCTAGCCGTTACGAACACATTTCCGAATATGCTGTGAAAATATGTTGTGTTCCACTAGATGATCTACTAAAGTTCAGGTCCGTAACACACCCACAAGTAATTCTGGTAAATAAGGAACCCTTAACTCTTAGTGAACGGCTAAAATTCACTAGATCAGTGCGCTTCTCACAAATGCTGCATATTGCATTCAACTAACGAACATCTGAACGTCAATTTTTTGTTTCTGCGGTTCGTCTTTGGAACACGTTACCGATGGAGATAAGAAATATCAACACTGCCCTTTAAAAGAGAACTATTGCGTTATTTTGTTAAACAAATGTAAATATTTTAAATGTAACCCTTTTCTTTTTATATACTTTCCACACTTTCCTACACCTATTTTTCTTTATCTGTTTCAACTACCTATTGCCCTTACCACCTCATCAATCCTTCTTACTATTAAAACTTAAACTATTTCAAATTTTTATACTCAGTTGAGCAGAGCTCACAGAGTATATTAACTTTGATTGGATAACGGTTGGTTGTACAGGTATAAAGGAATCGAGATAGATATAGACTTCCATATATCAAAATCATCAGGATCGAAAAAAAATGTGATTGAGCCATGTCCGTCCGTCTGTTAACACGATAACTTGTGTAAATTTTGAGGTATCTTGATGAAATGGTATGTAGGTTCCTGAGCACTCATCTAAGATCGCTATTTAAAATAAACAATATCGGACTATAACCACGCCCACTTTTCGATATCGAAAATTTCGAAAAACCGAAAAAGTGCGATAATTCATTACCAAATACGAATAAAGCGATGAAACTTGGTAGGTGAGTTGAACTTACGACGCAGAATAGAAAATTAGTAAAATTTTGTATAATGGGCGTGGCACCGCCCACTTTTAAACGAAGGTAATTTAAAAATTTTGGAAGCTGAAACTTGGTAATTGAGTTGAACTTATGACGCAGAATAGACAGCTTTTAAAATTTTGGACAATGGGCGTGGCACCGCCCACTTTTAAAAGAAGGTAATTTAAAAGTTTTGCAAGCTGTAATTTGGGAGTCGTTGAAGATATCATGATGAAATTTGGCAGCAACGTTACTCCTATTACTATATGTATGCTTAATAAAAATTTGCAAAATCGGAGAACGACCACGCCCACTTTAAAAAAAAAATTTTTTAACTCAAATTTTAACAAAAAATTTAATATCTTTACAGTATATAAGTAAATTATGTCAACATTCAACTCCAGTAATGATATGGTGCAACAAAAGGCAAAAATAAAAGAAAATTTCAAAATGGGCGTGGCTCCGCCCCTTTTTAATTTAATTTGTCTAGGATAGTTTTAATGCCATAAGTCGAACAAAAATTTACCAATCCTTGTGAAATTTGGCAGGGGCTTAGATTCTGGGACGGTAACTTATTTCTGTGAAGAAGGGCGAAATCAGTTGAAGCCACGCCCAGTTTTTATACACAGTCGACCGTCTGTCCTCCCGCTCGGTCCTTAACACGATAACTTGAGCAAAAACCGATATATCTTTACTAAGCTCAGCTCACGTACTTATCTGAACTCACTTTGTATTGGTATAAAAATGGCCACAATCGGACTATGACCACGTCCACTTTTTCGATATCGAAAATTACGAAAAACGAAAAAAATGCCCTAATTCTATACCAAATACGAAAAAAGGGATGAAACATGGTATTTGGATTAGTTTATTGACGCAAAATATAACTTTAGAAAAAGCTTTGTAAAATGGGTGTGACACCTACCATATTAAGTAGAATGAAATGAAAAAGTTCTGAAGGGCGAAATAAAAAACCCTTGAAATATTGGCAGGAATACTGTTCGTCGTATTATACATATAAAAAAAAAAGCGGTATCCAACAGATGATGTTCTGGGTCACTATGGTTCATATTTTGGTCGATATCTGGAAAACGCCTTCACATATATAACTACCACCACTCCCTTTTAAAAGCCTCATTGATACCTTTAATTTGATACCCATATCATACAAACACATTCTAGGGTCCCCTGGTCCACCTTTATAGCTATATCTCGAGAAGACGTCCACCTATAGAGCTAAGGCCCACTCCCTTTTAAAATACTCATGAATACCTTTCGTTTGATATCCATACTGCTCAAACGCATTCTAGAGTCATCCTGGTCCACCTTTATGCCGATATCTCGAAAAGGCGACCACCTATACAACTACCACCACTCCCTTTTAAAACCCTCATTAATACCTTTAATTTGATACTCATATCGTATAAACACATTCTAGAGTCACCCCTGGTCCACCTTTATGGCGTTATCTCGAAAAGGCGTCCACCTATAGAATTAAGCCCCACGCCCTTTTGAAATACTCATTAACACCTTTCGTTTGATACCCATATTGTGCAAACGCATTCTAGAGTCACCCCTGATCCACCTTTATGGCGATATCTCGAAAAGGCGTCCACCTATAGAACTAAGCCCCACGCCCTTTTAAAATGCTCATTAACTCCTTTCATTTGATACCCATATCGTACAAACAAATTCTAGGGTCACCCCTGATCCACCTTTATGGCGATATCTCGAAACGGCTTCCACCTATGGAACTAAGGGTCACTCCCTTTTAAAATACTCATTTACGCCTTTCATTTGATACCCATATCGTACAAACAAATTCTAGAGTCACCCCTGGTCCACCTTTATGCCGATATCTCGAAAGGGCGACCACCTATACAACTACCACCACTCCTTTTTAGAACCCTCATTAATACCTTTAATTTGATACCCATATCGTATAAACGCATTCTAGAGTCACCCCTGGTCCACCTTTATGGCGATATCTCGAAAAGGCGTCCACCTATAGAACTAAGCCCCACTCCCTTTTAAAGTACTCATTAACACCTTTCGTTTGATAGCCTTATTGTACAAACACATTCTAGAGTCACCCCTGGTCAACCTTTATGGCGATATCTCGAAAAGGCGTCCACCTATAGAACTAAGCCCCACGCCCTTTTAAAATGCTCATTACCACCTTTCGTTTGATACCCATATTGTACAAACGCATTCTAGAGTCACCCCTGGTCCACCTTTATGTCGATATCTCGAAAAGGCGACCACCTATACAACTACCACCACTCCCTTTTAAAACCCTCATTAATACCTTTAATTTGATACCCATATCGTACCAACATATTCTAGAGTCACCCCTGGTCCACCTTTATGCCGATATCTCGAAAAGGCGTCTACCTATAGAACTAAGCCCAACGCCCTTTTAAAATACTCATTAACACTTTTCGTTTGATACCCATATTGTACAAACTCATTCTAGAGTCACCCCTGGTCCACTTTTATACCGATATCTCTAAAAGGCGACTACCTATACAACTACCACCACTCCCTTTTAAAACCCTCATTAATTTTGTGAGAACATTCGAACTGTGCGGTCGTGTTTTTAATTGTTCCGCCTTTCTGCATTATATTTAATGTGCATTATTTATATTATGTTTGTGTTTCGCTGCAGTGGATAATAATCAATTCGAGATTGTGACTCTAACACCAAAAACTTGGTTTGAACTGTTCAAATTGTGTATCAGGAAATAGTAAATACATTTCAATTTTTTCCTGTTTTGATTTAATTTAGAATGACTTGTTGTTGTGGGCAGAGAGTGGATCGCCAAAAGCCAAAAGTTGAGTGCTCCAAATACAAACGAGTTCTTTCACCTTCATTGTGTTGGTATTCAGCAGACAGATCTTGACTATCTCTTGAGCACAAACACTCCGTTTTCTGCAATGAGTGTAAAGCCTTGCGCCGTAAATCCCTTCATTATCCTCTTGCTGCTACAGACGTGAGTGCTAACCAGCAAGGCAAAAGTAAAAAAATATTTACTGAGCAATCGCTTGTTTTGGCGCTAGAAGAACTTGCCGAAATTAAACTACTTAACGCCGAACTATTGTCAGCTGTTAGTGCTTTGCAAGAAAACAATAGATGTTTGAGAGGAGATGTTGACACTCTTCAAGCTGAGATGCGCGATTTACGCTCAAAGCTTGATGAGAGGTGTAGTGTTGTTGGCGGCTACCAAACTCAATTGCAGAATATGAATAACAAAGCAGATAAACAAACAATATCACTGCCTACTGCTACTGTTGGTGATATTAGCAATGCAAACGGGGCTGATACTGCTTCTGCCGCTCCGACTCAAATGACGCCGTCCTCTCATGATGCTGCTTCTACCACTAACGCAGTTAATGCGACGCCAATGCTTTCTAATAAAACTGCAGCTACTGCTAACTCCAGTGAGTGGCACACTGTGTGTAACAAAAAAAGGACTAAGCAAAAAAATAAAAATAATGCTGAAATCGCTTCTAATGCTGCCACCGAAAATGCAGCTATTCCGATTCCTATCAATCAGATGAATCAAACCAAAGCCGATGGCGCTTTTAATAACAACGGGAAAACTTCAAACAAAAATAATTCTCGTAAATTAGCTCAACCTTCAGTTATTGGTTCGAGCAACAACACGGAATTACGCGCAGTTTCAAAAAGGAAGTGGTTGCACCTATCGCCGTTTTCGACTTCTGTGACGGCTGATCAGCTGAAAAAGTATATTGCTGAACATACAGGTTTAGAGGAAGCTTCCATAGTTTGCAGTAGCCTTGTTAAAAAAGATGTTGATCCCAGATCTCTGAGACATCTTAATTTCAAGATTGGCGTTGATGCTAATTTGTATCCGAAGATGCTATTGCCCGAGCTATGGCCAAAAAATATAGTTGTACGTCCGTTTAAGTTTACATCAAAAAAACGCCGTTCTCCAACCGATGTCCGACGGCAATCGGTTGGATCAGATATAAACAGCAATCATTTTAGCATTTATATGCAAAACATGGCTGGAATTAGAACAAAATCTCAACTTGTGCGGTTATTTAGTTCACATCAAGAGTATGATGTTTTCGTCATCATAGAGACGTGGTTGAACAAAAACTTTTTCAACGAAGAATATTTTGACTCCAACTTATACAATGTGTTTCGGAAAGATAGAAACTCTGACCTTACAGGATGTACAAGGGGTGGTGGAGTTCTCATCGCTGTTCATTGCAAACATCATTGCTCTGAGATAATATTGGATAATAACAATCCGTTGCTTGACCAAATTTGTGTTCACATTCAAGGTTTCTCGGACTCCGTGTTTATTTGTGCATCTTATATTCCACCGAATAGCATGCATGAGCTATATACCGCTCACGTCGACAATATTATGTCATTGTCTCTGAACAAAGTAGGTGGTGACCACCTCTGTGTGGTGGGTGATTTTAATCTCTCCAATGTTAGATGGTCACGGACTATTTCAAGCTCTGCCTTAATTGCATGTGAAGTCAATAGTTCTACGAAAATAGATTTAATCGATAGTTTCTTAAGTATTGATATAAAACAAGTTAACTGTTTTCCTAACAGCCTTGGTCGAACTTTAGATTTGATATTTCTAAGTAACGACTTAAATTTCACGTTGCATGAATGCTCTTTACCTATTATTAAATCGGATATGCATCATGTTCCTCTAGTTCTTGATATTGAATTTTATAAATACTCCGTAACTAGTAATGCTACATCTTCTTTCTCTTTTAATTTCAAGCGGTGTGATTTTTCGAATCTGAACAACCTGTTGCAGCAAGTAAATTGGGATAATTTGCTTTGTAATCTCGATACCACTAATAGTTTTGAGATATTTAGATCTACCGTTGTGGATGTATGTAAAAGCTGCATACCTGTGCTTTCAAAAAAAAAATACAAAGTTCCTTGGCACAATGCTGCCCTGATGAAACTTCGCAATTTGAAAAATAAATTCTTCCGTAAATTTAAAAACAGTCAAAATAGGGCTTTTTACGATAAGTATAAAGAGTGTGAAAAGAAATTTGCTTGCCTTGATAAATTTTTACACAGAAATTACATTTTAAATTGTGAGGAAAACTTAAAATCAAATCCAAAATCATTTTGGAATTTCGTTAACTCAAAGAAGGCTGTATCTAATATTCCATCATCTATTTTCCTCGGCGACAAAGCGGTTGATACTCCTGTGGCTGCGGCAAATCTTTTTTCCGAATATTTTATGGCAAATTTTGTATCCGATTCTGGCAATTGTGACGATATTTGTTTTAACACACATCCTGCTTTTGATTTTGGGAACCTTGTGTTGTCTAATGACGATGTCGTTAGGGGCATTTCTCGACTTAAACCCTCGTCAAATACCGATGTTGATGGTTTGTCTGTAATTGTGTTCAAACTGCGCGATACCCTAGCTTACCCACTCTTGTTAATTTTTAACAATTCCTTATCGTCGGGTACCTTTATTGACGCTTGGAAATTAGCTCTGATCTCACCTATTTTCAAGAGTGGCAATAAAAATGACGTTAACAATTATAGGCCTATTTCCAAACTATCCGCCACAGCAAAGCTCTTTGAATGCATTATTCAAGAGAAACTACTTTTCTTTGTCAAGAATATTGTATGTCCAGAACAGCATGGCTTTTTTCCGGGACGCTCAACTGTGTCTAACTTGGCTATTTTCTCTGATGACTGCATCGCAGCCTTTCAGTCAGGATGTCAAGTTGACACAGTGTATATTGACTTTTCTAAAGCATTTGATCGGATTGCACATTCAATTCTGACTAAAAAACTAGCCCTGATGGGATTCCATTCTGTCTTCCTGAGATGGATTGAATCCTACTTATATAATCGTCACTGTATGGTGGTGGTTGACAATGTTAGGTCTCTCCCGTTCGTCGTGTGCTCCGGTGTTCCACAAGGAAGCATTCTGGGCCCAATTTTCTTTGTCTTGTTTATCAATGACATTTGCTCTTGCTTTTCTACAGTAAGATTTCTGCTGTACGCGGATGACCTTAAAATATATTCTATAATCAATAGCCTTCATAATTCCGAATTGATGCAATTAGATTTGGATAAATTAAGTAACTGGTGTAAAAATAATCGGCTATCACTCAACATAAGTAAGTGTTTTCATATTACTTTTTCGTAACGTATGAATATCATTGATACCTCATATCATATATCTAATACGCCTTTGTCGCGGGTAAGTGAAATTAAGGACTTAGGAGTAATTTTCGACTCGAAATTTACTTTTGCAAGCCATATTAACCTTTGCATTTCAAAATCGTATGCCATGCTGGCCTTTGTTAGGCGTCATAGCTTGGATTTTGCCGACCCTTATACACTTAAGCAGTTATTTTCGGCATTTGTGCGTTCCAAGCTTGAGTATGCCTGCTTCATTTGGTCGCCATACTACAGTTGCCACATTGTAAGAATTGAACGCATCCAAAAGGTATTTTTAAAATTTGCATTACGCAACTTACGTTTCTCGGAGCCTATTCCGACTTATGAAGCGCGATGCTTATTGATTAGTTTAAAATCAATGCAGAGCAGGAGAACAATTTTGTCGCTGTCATTCATTTTTGATTTGTTTCGGGGTGTTGATGATTGTCCCGTGCTCCTTGAAAGGATTCTAATAAACATTCCAGCTAGAGCTCTGCGTAGCTCGGAGTTCTTCCATGTTGGTATTTCTAAAGCTCTTTATGTGAAAAATGCTCCAATTACTAGAGCTTTAATTGAGTTCAACAGAATTGCTAGATTTATCGAGGTAGATTTTTCAGGTTCGAAAGATCGCTTTTTAAGTTCTTTAACAACTCTTTATAAATAAAGTATTTGAAGTGTTAGAATTATTGTTTAATATATATATATATATATATATGTCTAAATAGCCTATAAGATTTGTATGCTGATTGGCTTAAATAAATAAATAAATAAATAAATAAATACCTTTAATTTGATACCCATATCGTACCAACATATTCTAGAGTCAACCCTGGTCCACCTTTATGGCGATATCTCGAAAAGGCGACCACCTATACAACTACCACCACTCCCTTTTCAAACCTTCATTAATACCTTTAATTTGATACCCATATCGTACTAACACATTCTAGAGTCACCCCTGGTCCACCTTTATGGCGATATCTCGAAAAGGCGTCCACCTGTAGAACTAAACCCCACGCCCTTTTGAAATACTCATTAACACCTTTCATTTGATACCTATATCGTACAAACAAATTCTAGGGTCATCCCTGGTCCACCTTTATGGCGATATCTTGAAACGGCGTCCACCTATGGAAATAAGGATCACTCCCTTTTAAAATACTTATTAGCACCTTTCATTTGATACCCATATCGTACAAACAAATTCTATAGTCAACCCTGATCCACCTTTATGGCGATATTCCTAAATGGCGTCCACCTATAGAACTATGGCCCAGTCCCTCTTAAAATACTCTTTAATACCTTTCACTTGATACACACGTCATACAAACACATTCCAGGGTTACCCTCGGTTAATTTTCCTACATGGTTATTTTCCCTTATGATGCCACCATAGCTCTCAACTGAGTATGTAATGTTCGGTTACACCCGAACTTAACCTTCCTTACTTGTTTAAACATATTTTGTATCTACGTATATTTAATTTGTTTTAAGTCCTATGCAAATAAAACTTATGGTTGTTGTGTTTGATACCTAATGAATAAATAAATATCATTTCATAATAATTACAAATAAGTTGACTAAAAGCAAATAAACGGTGAAGAAGTTTCATAGAAACGTTCATGTGTTTTGATTAATATATTTCAACCCCCATACAACAACAAAACAATCCCTTCGGTAACCAACGAGAGACCCGAGGACTAGTTTTTCAATCAAAGGGGGTATCCTGACATCAAAGAGCATCTTCAGCAAAACCAAACGAGAGTTTTGCGATACCAGAACCGGAATCGCAAACAGCTGAACTACAAAGAAGGAGACGTTGTATATTCAAAGACGCATAGAAGGAGCAAAAATTTAAATAAAATAATTTAAAAAAAATTTTAAGTTAAGCGGTTTTATTGAAAACAATACTTACATTAAATAGTAACAATTCTAAAAGATAGAAAATAATTAGGTAGGTCCTAGGTGCTAGTCATCACACTCCTCATCAATCTAGGGCGTTGATCAGACAATTAAATAAAAGCGTTGGACGCGTCAAATTTCTATTGATAATCAAAAGTAAGACCAACTGAACCTTAATCGGGTTATGCTACGCCTCACATTTTCGGAAATTTCACGCGCCCAACGCTTTTTATTTAATTGTCTGATCAACGCCCTAGATTGATGAGGAGTATGATGAGTAGTACTTAGGACCTACCTAATTATTTTCTATCATTTATTATTATTACTACTTAATGTAGGTATTGTTTTCAATAAAACCGTTTAACTTAAAACATTTTTTTAACTATTTTATTTTCTATCTTTTAGTATTATTATTACTTAATGTAAGTATTGCTTTCAATAAAACCGTTTAACATAAACATTTTTTTTTTATTTATTTTATTATACTGAAATTTCAATAGCAAAATTTGAATTTATGTGCTCCAAAGTATTCTGACGTCACTTCTACCGGGAAATGAATTTTTTACAGAAATTTCACTAACAAAATTTAAACTTATGTGCTCCAAAGTATTTTGATGTCACTTCTACCAGGAAATGAATTTTTTACAGAAATTTCACTAACAAGTTTTGAACTTATGTGCTCCGAAGTATCTTGACGTCCCTTCTAACGGGACTAGAATTTTTATACTGATATTTCCCAACAAAACTTGAACTTATGTGCTCCAAAGTATTTTGACGTCACTTCTACCGGGAAATGAATTTTTTACAGAAATTTCACTAACAAAATTTGAACTTATGTGCTCCAAAGTATTTTGATGTCACTTCTACCGGACTTTATATAATATTTGTTCAAAGAGCCAAATCGGACAGATAAGTACGAGTTTTTTGAATATCTCACTTTTTGCGACACCTAGCGTGATTTTTTTTTACTAAAGCGGTTTCTATTTCTGTATGTCAAATATGATTTCCAAATATGAGCCAAATCGGACCACACATACGGTTTTTGTGAATATCTCGATTCTTGCGCCATCTAGCGGCGATTTTTTTTATAAGTCGCTTTCTATTCATGTATGTATTATGTGTTCCAAATATGAGCCAAATCGGACCACTAATACGATTTTTGTGAATATCTCGATCCTTGCGCCACCTAGCGGCGATTTTTTTCATAGGTCGCTTTCTATTCTTGTATGTATTACTTACTTACTTAATTGGCGCTTAACCGTCTAAACGGTTATGGCCGTCCAACAAAGCGCGCCAGTCGCTCCTTCGCTCCGCCAACCGGCGCCAATTGGTCACACCAAGGGAGTTAAAATCGATTTCCACCTAGTCCTTCCAACAGAGTGGGAGCCGCCCTATACCTCTGCTTCCATAGGTGGGTTCCGATAGAAATACTTTCTTGGCCGGAGCATCATCTTTCATTCGCATAACATGGCCTAGTCAGCGCAGCCGCTGCGTTTTAATTCGCTGGACTATGTTGATGTCTGGTATATCTCGTACAGCTCATCACTAAATCTTCTTTGGTACTCGCCATCGCCAACGCGTAGAGGTCCATAAATCTTTCGAATAACTTTTCTCTTGAACACTCCCAAAGCCGCTTCATTTGCTGTTGTCATGGTCCATGCTTCTGCCCCATATAGCAGGACGGGTACGATAAGTGACTTGTAGGGTATGATTTTCGGTCGCCGAGAGAGGACTTTACTTTTCAATTGCCTACCTAGTCCAAAGTATTATTTATTGGCAAGATTGATTCTTCGCTGGAGTACAGTGCTGTAGTTGTTGCTAGTGTTGATGCTGGTTCCCAAATAAACGAAGTCTTTTACTATTTCGAAATTATGGCTGCCAACAGTAGCGTGGTTGCCAAGGCGCGTATGCACTGACTCTTTACTCGATGACAGCAGGTACTTCGTTTTGTCCTCATTCACCATCAAACCCATCTTTACCGCTTCTTTTTCCAGTTTGGAGTAAGCAGAACTAACAGCACGGGTGTTTATGCCGATGATATCAATGTCATCAGCATATTCCAGTAATTGCACGCTTTTATAAAATATTGTTCCAGTACGTTTAAGATCTTCAGCTAGTATAATTTTCTCCAGCGTCAAATTAAAGAAATCGCACGATAGGGGTCACCCAGTCTGAAATCTCGGTTAGTTTCGAACGGCTCGGAGAGGTCCTTCCCAATTCTGACTAAGCTGATGGTGTTGCTCAACGTCATTTTGCACAGCCATATAAGTTTTGCGGGGAAACAAAATTCAGACATGGCGGCATATAGACGGCTCCTTTTCGTGCTGTCGAAGGCGGCTTGAAGGCTGATTCCACGATAGTTGGAGCATTTTGCATAATCTCCCTTCTTGTGGACTGGGCAAAGAACACTCATATTCCAATCGTCGGGCATGCACTCGTCTGCCCATATTTTGCGAAGAAGCTGCTGCATGCGCCTTACCAACTCCTCGCTGCCATAATTGAATAGCTCCGCAGGCAATCCATCAGCGCCCACGGCCTTGTTGTTTTAAATCTGGTTACTGTTATTCTAACTTCGTCGTCATCGATTGTGGGAATGGGTTCGTCATCTCTGCGCGGTGAATCGCTGCCTCCATTTAGAAGAGCAGAGAAGTGTTCCCTCCATGATATAAGCACTCTCTGGACATCAGTTACAAGGTCGCCGTTTTCGTTCCTACAGGAGTCTTGTATGTATTATGTGTTCCAAATATTATCCAAATCGAACCACAAACACGATTTTTTGTGAATATATCGATCCTTGCGCCACCTAGCGGCGATTTTTTCGTATTTTTGCATTGTCATCGGGTTCTGAACGATATTCCAAGTTTCAAGCTTGTAGCTTATCGGGAAGTTACTTAAATATTAATTACAAAATTCGCGCTGGCCGTGCAGCCTGTCAAGTCAACCTCAATAAAATTGTTAAAAAAAAATGTGTATACACACATATATGTGAACCTATAAACTATATGTATTCAAGGGTCGCTCGAAAGAATTTAAAATATTGTAACGAATTTGCTTGCAAATCCTCTTATTTGCATTCCTCTGCTAAGTTCGAATCACTAAACTGTTGAATAAATAACTCCAATTTGTAATAATGCAAAATGGTCTTTATTAAAGTACTTCACAATAACAAACTGTGCAACGAATAGCTTGCTTAATAACCACACTGATTGATAGCTCAATGAAACTCTACTATTCAAAATAACACTGCTATTGCTCG